>NC_138294.1:6237500-6487500 GCF_965601325.2 Salmo salar
TTTGGAAATGTTCAGATATAAACAGACACCTGGGGGTGTATTCAGCAGGACACAGTGTTTTGGAAATGTTCAGATATAAACAGACACCTGGGGGTGCATTCAGCAGGACACAGTGTTTTGGAAATGTTCAGATATAAACAGTATGTATAATAAGGAATCACATGAGTTCTATTCGTTGTATTTCTATGTGGGTTTGGCAAATGAATGTGGCCCTGCGTTTCTTACTAAACAGCGTCATTGATTAGTGATGACGTAACACAATGATGGTCAGCCTAATCAATCAGTGATCGATAGTTATTACACAATAAGTAAAGTTGCGTTTGGAAAGCCTCGGAAACAGTGGAAAGTTGCAACAAAAATAATTTATCAGAAAAACAGAACATGTAATATAGTACAGGAAGAAGGTTAAACAATGTCAGGTTACCAGACCCACGAAACGCCAGGAATAAAACACAATGTCAAGTTACCAGACCCACGAAACGCCAGGAATAAAACACAATGTCAGGTTACCAGACCCACGAAACGCCAGGAATAAAACACAATGTCAAGTTACCAGACCCACGAAACACCAGGAATAAAACACAATGTCAAGTTACCAGACCCACGAAACGCCAGGAATAAAACACAATGTCAGGTTACCAGACCCACGAAACACCAGGAATAAAACACAATGTCAAGTTACCAGACCCACGAAACGCCAGGAATAAAACACAATGTCAGGTTACCAGACCCACGAAACGCCAGGAATAAACCAAGTGTCGTCTTTTGAAGCCGTTTATCCGGTTCCCGGTTAACATGTTGAGTAAATCAGCTGAGGTTAGTTGTGAAGGCGTTGTCTCGCTTCGTCCTTACCGTCTCCGGTGGAGATCTTCTTCACGGGGACAAAGTTAGAACCGTAAAACACAACGGCCACACCGCACGACACGAAACCGTAGGTTAACGCAGTGCCGTTGGACGAGTTAGTGACGAGCTGCACCGAATACTTCCCGAGGTGTCCGGTATCCTCACCTGAAAAGGAGCACAAACCGGTCAGGACCCAGCAGTGACCCATATGAAATGAAAGCTCGGTGAAAGACCAGAGAGCTGCCGGTAACAGACCTGTAGACGTGTTTAATACGGCGTCACATTGTTCCAGCTCTGCTTGTAGCGTCGCTAGGAGCAGAAACACACTGCTCACAACACTCAGCAACAACATGACCTCGGCTACATTAACCAGCTGTTTCTATATACTACTAATATACAATATAATACACCTTAACGGTGTAACGCCGGGGTCTTAAAACGCTGCAAGATACTGACTGCTGCGGTGCGGAGTTACACTTCCGTGTGCATCACATGACCACCGTCTTATCACATGACCACAATGTAAATCACATGACCACCATATCACATGACATTTTAACGTTTACATTTTAGTCATTTATCAGATGCTCTTATCCAGAGCGACTTACAGTAGTGAATGCAGACATTTCAACTCATACAGTATTATTATTATTTTCTTTTTTTCCCCTGTACTAGCCCCCCGTGGGAATCGAACCCACAACCCTGGCGTTGCAAACACCATGCTCTACCAACTGAGCCACAGGGAGGCATGACCACAGTGTTATCACATGACCACAGTGTTATCACATGACCATTGTGTATATCACATGACCACAGTGTATATCACATGACCACCGTGTGCATCACATGACCACAGTGTATATCACATGACCACCGTGTTATCACATGACCACAGTGTGCATCACATGACCACAGTGTTATCACATGACCACAGTGTATATCACATGACCACCGTGTGCATCACATGACCACCGTGTATATCACATGACCACCGTGTAAATCACATGACCACCGTCTTATCACATGACCACAGTGTATATCACATGACCACCATGTACATCACATGACCACCGTGTATATCACATGACCACCGTGTATATCACATGACCACCATGTACATCACATGACCACCGTGTATATCACATGACCACCGTGTATATCACATGACCACCATGTACATCACATGACCACCGTGTATATCACATGACCACAGTGTGCATCACATGACCACAGTGTTATCACATGACCACAGTGTATATCACATGACCACCGTGTATATCACATGACCACCGTGTACATCACATGACCACCGTGTTATCACATGACCACAGTGTATATCACATGACCACCGTGTACATCACATGACCACCGTGTTATCACATGACCACAGTGTTATCACATGACCACAGTGTACATCACATGACCACAGTGTTATCACATGACCATTGTGTATATCACATGACCACAGTGTATATCACATGACCACCGTGTGCATCACATGACCACAGTGTATATCACATGACCACCGTGTTATCACATGACCACAGTGTGCATCACATGACCACAGTGTTATCACATGACCACAGTGTTATCACATGACCACCGTGTGCATCACATGACCCCCGTGTATATCACATGACCACCGTGTAGATCACATGACCACCGTCTTATCACATGACCACAGTGTATATCACATGACCACCGTGTACATCACATGACCACAGTGTTATCACATGACCACCGTGTTATCACATGACCACAGTGTTATCACATGACCACAGTGTTATCACATGACCACCGTGTATATCACATGACCACCGTGTATATCACATGACCACAGTGTTATCACATGACCACCGTGTATATCACATGACCACCGTGTATATCACATGACCACAGTGTTATCACATGACCACAGTGTTATCACATGACCACCGTGTATATCACATGACCACAGTGTTATCACATGACCACCGTGTTATCACATGACCACAGTGTTATCACATGACCACAGTGTTATCACATGACCACCGTGTATATCACATGACCACCGTGTATATCACATGACCACAGTGTTATCACATGACCACCGTGTATATCACATGACCACCGTGTATATCACATGACCACAGTGTTATCACATGACCACAGTGTTATCACATGACCACCGTGTATATCACATGACCACCGTGTATATCACATGACCACAGTGTTATCACATGACCACAGTGTTATCACATGACCACCGTGTATATCACATGACCACCGTGTATATCACATGACCACAGTGTTATCACATGACCACAGTGTTATCACATGACCACCGTGTATATCACATGACCACCGTGTACATCACATGACCACAGTGTTATCACATGACCACCGTGTATATCACATGACCACCGTGTATATCACATGACCACCGTCTTATCACATGACCACCGTGTATATCACATGACCACCGTCTTATCACATGACCACCGTGTATATCACATGACCACCGTGTATATCACATGACCACAGTGTTATCACATGACCACAGTGTATATCACATGACCACCGTGTATATCACATGACCACCGTGTATATCACATGACCACCGTGTACATCACATGACCACAGTGTTATCACATGACCACAGTGTTATCACATGACCACCGTGTTATCACATGACCACAGTGCAGTTCGTTTTGCCAGCCGGCCAATATTAACCCCAAAGATGCTGAATAAATAACAGGCCGTTTACCATGGGAGAATTTTTTGTTGTCAAATGTTCCTGTCGCGCTTTCGAGCAGATTACTTTTATCAAAGTGGGTCACAGTCTTTTAAAGTGTGTTGCATTATGGGAATAAAAATGGTCCCGACTTGCACCTACATATCGACTGCATGAATTTTAGAAAAATCACGTGATCGAAGGTCATGAAGTTCTGACTGCAGTCGACTAGCAGTTTCTGCTCTTCGCCGACTTCATCCTGGAGCCACCGCTGCATTGTGGGAGGTGTGGTGATGGGAGTGATGGGTCTAGTGGTGATGGGAGTGATGGGTCTAGTGGTGATGGGAGTGATGGGTCTAGTGGTGATGAGAGTGATGGGTCTAGTGGTGATGGGTCTAGTGGTGATGGGTCTAGTGGTGATGTGAGTGATGGGTCTAGTGGTGATGGGAGTGATGGGTCTAGTGGTGATGGGAGTGATGGGTCTAGTGGTAATGGGAGTGATGGGTCTAGTGGTGATGGGTCTAGTGGTGATGGGTCTAGTGGTGATGGGGGTGATGGGTCTAGTGGTGATGGGAGTGATGGGTCTAGTGGTGATGGGTCTAGTGGTGATGGGAGTGATGGGTCTAGTGGTGATGGGTCTAGTGGTGATGGGAGTGATGGGTCTAGTGGTGATGGGAGTGATGGGTCTAGTGGTGATGGGAGTGATGGGTCTAGTGGTGATGGGAGTGATGGGAGTGATGGGTCTAGTGGTGATGGGTCTAGTGGTGATGGGAGTGATGGGTCTAGTGGTGATGGGTCTAGTGGTAATGAGAGTGATGGGTCTAGTGGTGATGGGAGTGATGGGTCTAGTGGTGATGGGTCTAGTGGTGATGGGAGTGATGGCTCTAGTGGTGATGGGAGTGATGGGTCTAGTGGTGATGGGAGTGATGGGTCTAGTGGTGATGGGTCTAGTGGTAATGGGAGTGATGGGTCTACTGGTGATGGGAGTGATGGGTCTAGTGGTGATGGGAGTGATGGGTCTAGTGGTGATGGAGTGATGGGTCTAGTGGTGATGGGAGTGATGAGTCTAGTGGTGATGGGAGTGATGGGTCTAGTGTTGATGAGAGTGATGGGTCTAGTGGTGATGGGTCTAGTGGTGATGGGTCTAGTGGTGATGGGAGTGATGGGTCTAGTGGTGATGGGAGTGATGGGTCTAGTGGTGATGGGAGTGATGGGTCTAGTGGTGATGGGTCTAGTGGTAATGGGAGTGATGGGTCTAGTGGTGATGGGATTGATGGGTCTAGTGGTGATGGGATTGATGGGTCTAGTGGTGATGGGATTGATGGGTCTAGTGGTGATGGGATTGATGGGTCTAGTGGTGATGGGAGTGATGGGTCTAGTGGTGATGGGTCTAGTGGTGATGGGAGTGATGGGTCTAGTGGTGATGGGAGTGATGGGTCTAGTGGTGATGGGTCTAGTGGTGATGGGAGTGATGGTCTAGTGGTAATGGGAGTGATGGGTCTAGTGGTGATGAGAGTGATGGGTCTAGTGGTGATGGGAGTGATGGGTCTAGTGGTAATGGGAGTGATGGGTCTAGTGGTGATGAGAGTGATGGGTCTAGTGGTGATGGGAGTGATGGGTCTAGTGGTGATGGGAGTGATGGGTCTAGTGTTGATGGGTCTAGTGGTGATGGGGTGATGGGTCTAGTGGTGATGGGTCTAGTGGTGATGGGAGTGATGGTCTAGTGGTGATGGGAGTGATGGGTCTAGTGGTGATGGGTCTAGTGGTGATGGGTCTAGTGGTGATGGGTCTAGTGGTGATGGGAGTGATGGTCTAGTGGTGATGGGGTGATAGCTAATTATAGCTAATGACAAATGGTGTTGATAGATAGTGATAGATAGTGATGATAGTGTAGATAGTGATAGATAGTGATAGATAGTGATGATAGTGTAGATAGATAGTGATAGATAGTGATAGATAGTGTTGATAGTGATAGATAGTGTTGATAGATAGTGATAGATGGTGTTGATAGCTAATTCTAGCTAGTGATAGTGTTGATAGTGATAGATAGTGTTGATAGATAGTGTAGAGAGTGTTGATAGATAGTGATAGTAATGCTAGCTAGTGATAGATAGTGATAGATAGTGATAGTAATGATAGCTAGTGATAGATAGTGATAGTAATGATAGCTAGTGATAGATAGTGATAGTAATGATAGCTACTGATAGATAGTGTAGATAGTAATGATAGCTAGTGATAGATCGTGTTGATAGATAGTGATAGATAGTGTAGATAGTGTAGATAGTGTAGATAGTGTTGATAGTGTAAATAGTGTTGATAGATAGTGATAGATATTGTTGATAGTGTACATAGTGTAGATAGATAGTGTAGATAGTGTAGATAGTGTTGATAGTGTTGATAGTGATAGATAGTGATAGATAGTGTAGATAGTGTAGATAGTGTTGATAGTGTAGATAGTGTAGATAGTGTTGATAGTGTAGATAGTGTTGATAGTGTAGATAGTGTAGATAGTGTAGTGTAGATAGTGTAGATAGTGATAGATAGTGTAGATAGTGTTGATAGTGTAGATAGTGTTGATAGTGTAGATAGTGTTGATAGTGATAGATAGTGTAGATATTGTTGATAGTGTAGATAGTGTTGATAGTAATGATAGTGTTGATAGTAGAGATAGTGTAGATAGTGTAGATAGTGTAGATAGTGTTGATAGTAATGATAGTGTAGATAGTAATGATAGATAGTGATAGTTATGATAGTGATAGATAGTGATAGATAGTGGTAGATAGTGTTGATAGTGTAGATAGTGTTGATAGTGTAGATAGTGTTGATAGTAATGATATTGTAGATAGTAATGATAGATAGTGATAGTTATGATAGTGATAGATAGTGACAGATAGTGTTGATAGTGTTGATAGATAGTAATAGTAATGATAGATAGTGATAGATAGTGATAGATAGTGTAGATAGTGATAGATAGTGATAGATAGTGTAGGTAGTGTTGATAGTGTAGATAGATAGTGATAGTTATGATAGTGATAGATAGTGATAGATAGCGTAGATAGTGTTGATAGTGTAGATAGTGTTGATAGTGTTGATAGATAGTGATAGATAGTGTAGATAGTGATAGATAGTAATGATAGTGTTGATAGTGCAGATAGTGTAGATAGTGTAGATAGTAATGATAGTGTTGATAGTGTAGATAGTGTAGATAGTGTTGATAGTGTAGATAGTGTTGATAGTGTAGATAGTGTTGATAGTAATGATAGTGTATATAGTAATGATAGATAGTGATAGTTATGATAGTGATAGATAGTGTAGATAGTGTAGATAGTTTTGATAGTAATGATAGTAATGATAGTGTTGATTGTGTAGATAGTGTTGATAGTGTAGATAGTGTAGATAGTGATAGATAGTGTAGATAGTGTAGATAGTGTTGATAGTGTAGATAGTGTTGATAGTGTTGACAGTAATGATAGTGTAGATAGTAATGATAGATAGTGATAGATAGTGTAGATAGTGTTGATAGTGTATTTAGTGTAGATAGTGTAGATAGTAATGATAGTAATGATAGTGTAGATAGTAATGATAGTGTTGATAGTGTAGATAGTGTAGATAGTAATGATAGTAATGATAGTGTAGATAGTGTTGATAGTGTTGATAGTGTAGATAGTGTAGATAGTAATGATAGTGTAGATAGTGTTGATAGTGTAGATAGTTATAGATAGTGTAGATAGTGTAGATAGTTATAGATAGTGTAGATAGTGTAGATAGTGTTGATAGTGTAGATGGTTATAGATAGTGTAGATAGTGTAGATAGTTATAGATAGTGTAGATAGTGTAGATAGTGTAGATAGTGATAGATAGTGTAGATAGTGTTGATAGTGTAGATAGTGTTGATAGTAATGATAGTGTAGATAGTAATGATAGATATTGATAGTTATGATAGTGATAGATAGTGATAGATAGTGTAGATAGTGTTGATAGTGTAGATAGTGTAGATAGTAATGATAGTAATGATAGTGTAGATAGTGTAGATAGTGTTGATAGATAGTGATAGTTATGATAGTGATAGATAGTGATAGATAGTGTAGTATAGTGTTGATAGTGTAGATGGTGTTGATAGATAGTGATAGATAGTGTTGATAGTGTACATAGTGTAGATAGATAGTGTAGATAGTGTAGATAGTGTTGACAGTGTTGATAGATAGTGATAGATAGTGTAGATAGTGTTTATAGATAGTGTAGATAGTGTTGATAGATAGTGTAGATAGTGTTGATAGATAGTGTAGATAGTGTTGATAGATAGTGTAGATAGCTAGTGATAGATAGTGTTTGTAGATAGTGTAGATAGTATAGATAGTGTTGATAGTGTAGATAGTGTTGATAGTGTAGATAGTATAGATAGTGTTGATAGTTTTGATATTGTAGATAGTGTAGATAGTGTTAATAGTGTAGATAGTGTTGATAGTGTAGATAGTGTAGATAGTGTTGATAGTGTAGATAGTGTTGATAGTGTAGATAGTGTAGATAGTGTAGTGTAGATAGTGTAGATAGTGATAGATAGTGTAGATAGTGTTGATAGTGTAGATAGTGTTGATAGTGTAGATAGTGTTGATAGTGATAGATAGTGTAGATAGTGTTGATAGTGTAGATAGTGTTAATAGTAATGATAGTGTTGATAGTAGAGATAGTGTTGATAGTGTAGATAGTGTAGATAGTGTAGATAGTGTAGATAGTGTTGATAGTAATGATAGTGTAGATAGTAATGATAGAGTGATAGTTATGATAGTGATAGATAGTGATAGATAGTGGTAGATAGTGTTGATAGTGTAGATAGTGTTGATAGTGTAGATAGTGTTGATAGTAATGATATTGTAGATAGTAATGATAGATAGTGATAGTTATGATAGTGATAGATAGTGATAGATAGTGTTGATAGTGTTGATAGATAGTAATAGTAATGATAGATAGTGATAGATAGTGATAGATAGTATAGATAGTGATAGATAGTGATAGATAGTGTAGATAGTGTTGATAGTGTAGATAGATAGTGATAGTTATGATAGTGATAGATAGTGATAGATAGCGTAGATAGTGTTGATAGTGTAGATAGTGTTGATAGTGTTGATAGATAGTGATAGATAGTGTAGATAGTGATAGATAGTAATGATAGTGTTGATAGTGCAGATAGTGTAGATAGTGTAGATAGTAATGATAGTGTTGATAGTGTAGATAGTGTAGATAGTGTTGATAGTGTAGATAGTGTTGATAGTGTAGATAGTGTTGATAGTAATGATAGTGTAGATAGTAATGATAGATATTGATAGTTATGATAGTGATAGATAGTATTATATATTGTAGATAGTGTTGATAGTGTAGATAGTGTAGATAGTAATGATAGTAATGATAGTAATGATAGTGTAGATAGTGTAGATAGTGTTGATAGTGTAGATAGTGTAGATAGTGTTGATAGTGATAGATCGTGTAGATAGTGTTGATAGATAGTGATAGTAATGATAGTGTTGATAGTGTAGATAGTGTAGATAGTGTAGATAGTGATAGATAGTAATGATAGTGTTGATAGTGTTGATAGTGATAGATAGTGATAGATCGTGTAGATAGTGTAGAACGTGTAGATAGTGTTGATAGTAATGATAGTGTAGATAGTAATGATAGATAGTGATAGTTATGATAGTGATAGATAGTGTAGATAGTGATAGATAGTGTGGATAGATAGTGATAGTAATCATAGCTAGTGATAGATAGTGTAGATAGTGCTAGATAGTAATGATAGTGTTGATAGTGTTGATAGTGTTGATAGTAATGATAGTGTAGATAGTAATGATAGATAGTGATAGTTATGATAGTGATAGATAGTGATGATAGTGATAGATAGTGTAGATAGTGTTGATAGATAGTAATAGTAATGATAGATAGTGATAGATAGTGATAGATAGTGATCGATACTGTAGATAGTGATAGATAGTGATAGATAATGTAGATAGTGTAGATAGTGATAGATAATGTAGATAGTGTAGATAGTGTTGATAGTGTAGATATTGTTGATAGTAATGATAGTGCAGATAGTAATGATACATAGTGATAGTTATGATAGTGATTGATAGTGATAGATAGTGATAGATAGTGTAGATAGTGTTGATAGTGTAGATAGTTTTGATAGTAATGATAGTGTTGATAGTGTAGATAGTGTAGATAGTGTTGATAGTGTAGATAGTGTTGATAGTAATGATAGTGTAGATAGTAATGATAGATAGTGATAGTTATGATAGTGATAGATAGTGATAGATAGTGTAGATAGTGTTGATAGTGTAGATAGTAATGATAGTAATGATAGTGTTGATTGTATAGATAGTGCAGATAGTGATAGATAGTGTAGATAGTGTAGATAGTGTTGATAGTGAAGATAGTGTTGATAGTGTAGATAGTGTTTATAGTATTGATAGTGTAGATAGTAATGATAGATAGTGATAGATAGTGTAGATAGTGTTGATAGTGTAGATAGTGTAGATAGTGTAGATAGTAATGATAGTAATGATAGTGTAGATAGTAATGATAGTGTTGATAGTGTAAATAGTGTTGATAGTGTTGATAGTGTAGATAGTGTAGATAGTGTAGATAGTAATGATAGTGTAGAAAGTGTTGATAGTGTAGATAGTGTTGATAGTGTAGATAGTGTAGATAGTAATGATAGTGTAGATAGTGTAGATAGTGTTGATAGTGTAGATAGTGTAGATAGTGTAGATAGTAATGATAGTGTAGATAGTGTAGATAGTTATAGATAGTGTAGATAGTGTTTATAGTAATGATAGTGTAGATAGTAATGATAGATAGTGATAGATAGTGTAGATAGTGTTGATAGTGTAGATAGTGTAGATAGTGTAGATAGTAATGATAGTAATGATAGTGTAGATAGTAATTATAGTGTTGATAGTGTAAATAGTGTTGATAGTGTTGATAGTGTAGATAGTGTAGATAGTGTAGATAGTAATGATAGTGTAGATAGTGTTGATAGTGTAGATAGTGTTGATAGTGTAGATAGTGTAGATAGTAATGATAGTGTAGATAGTGTAGATAGTGTTGATAGTGTAGATAGTAATGATAGTCTAGATAGTGTAGATAGTGTTGATAGTGTAGATAGTGTAGATAGTGTAGATAGTAATGATAGTGTAGATAGTGTAGATAGTTATAGATAGTGTAGATAGTGTTTATAGTATTGATAGTGTAGATAGTAATGATAGATAGTGATAGATAGTGTAGATAGTGTTGATAGTGTAGATAGTGTAGATAGTGTAGATAGTGTTGATAGTGTTGATAGTGTAGATAGTGTAGATAGTAATGATAGTGTAGATAGTTATAGATAGTGTTGATAGTGTAGATAGTGTAGATAGTGTAGATAGTTATAGATAGTGTAGATAGTGATAGATAATGTACATAGTGTTGATAGTGTAGATAGTGTTGATAGTAATGATAGTATAGATAGTAATGATAGATAGTGATATTTATGATAGTGATAGATAGTGATAGATAGTGTAGATAGTGTTGATTGTGTAGATAGTGTAGATAGTGTAGATAGTGTAGTGTAGATAGTGTAGATAGTGATAGATAGTGTAGATAGTGTTGATAGTGTAGATAGTGTAGATAGTGTTGATAGTGTAGATAGTGTTGATAGTGTAGATAGTGTAGATAGTGTAGTGTAGATAGTGTAGATAGTGATAGATAGTGTAGATAGTGTTGATAGTGTAGATAGTGTTGATAGTGTAGATAGTGTTGATAGTGATAGATAGTGTAGATAGTGTTGATAGTGTAGATAGTGTTGATCGTAATGATAGTGTTGATAGTGTAGATAGTGTAGATAGTGTTGATAGTGTAGATAGTGTTGATAGTAATGATAGTGTAGATAGTAATGATAGATAGTGATAGTTATGATAGTGATAGATAGTGATAGATAGTGTAGATAGTGTTGATAGTGTAGATAGTAATGATAGTAATGATAGTGTTGATTGTGTAGATAGTGCAGATAGTGATAGATAGTGTAGATAGTGTAGATAGTGTTGATAGTGTAGATAGTGTTGATAGTGTAGATAGTGTTTATAGTAATGATAGTGTAGATAGTAATGATAGATAGTGATAGATAGTGTAGATAGTGTTGATAGTGTAGATAGTGTAGATAGTAATGATAGTAATGATAGTAATGATAGTGTAGATAGTAATGATAGTGTTGATAGTGTAAATAGTGTTGATAGTGTAGATAGTATAGATAGTGTTGATAGTTTTGATAGTGTAGATAGTGTAGATAGTGTTAATAGTGTAGATAGTGTTGATAGTGTAGATAGTAATGATAGTAATGATAGTGTTGATTGTATAGATAGTGCAGATAGTGATAGATAGTGTAGATAGTGTAGATAGTGTTGATAGTGAAGATAGTGTTGATAGTGTAGATAGTGTTTATAGTAATGATAGTGTAGATAGTAATGATAGATAGTGATAGATAGTGTAGATAGTGTTGATAGTGTAGATAGTGTAGATAGTGTAGATAGTAATGATAGTAATGATAGTGTAGATAGTAATGATAGTGTTGATAGTGTAAATAGTGTTGATAGTGTTGATAGTGTAGATAGTGTAGATAGTGTAGATAGTAATGATAGTGTAGATAGTGTTGATAGTGTAGATAGTGTTGATAGTGTCGATAGTGTAGATAGTAATGATAGTGTAGATAGTGTAGATAGTGTTGATAGTGATAGATAGTGTTGATAGATAGTGATAGATGGTGTTGATAGCTAATTCTAGCTAGTGATAGTGTTGATAGTGATAGATAGTGTTGATAGATAGTGTAGAGAGTGTTGATAGATAGTGATAGTAATGCTAGCTAGTGATAGATAGTGATAGATAGTGATAGTAATGATAGCTAGTGATAGATAGTGATAGTAATGATAGCTAGTGATAGATAGTGATAGTAATGATAGCTACTGATAGATAGTGTAGATAGTAATGATAGCTAGTGATAGATCGTGTTGATAGATAGTGATAGATAGTGTAGATAGTGTAGATAGTGTAGATAGTGTTGATAGTGTAAATAGTGTTGATAGATAGTGATAGATATTGTTGATAGTGTACATAGTGTAGATAGATAGTGTAGATAGTGTAAATAGTGTTGATAGTGTTGATAGTGATAGATAGTGATAGATAGTGTAGATAGTGTAGATAGTGTTGATAGTGATAGATAGTGTAGATAGTGATAGATAGTGATAGATAGTGATAGATAGTGTAGATAATGTTGATAGTGTAGATGGTGTTGATAGATAGTGATAGATAGTGTGGATAGTGTACATAGTGTAGATAGTGTAGATAGTGTTGATAGTGTTGATAGATGGTGATAGATAGTGTATATAGTGTTGATAGATAGTGTAGATAGTGTTGATAGATAGTGTAGATAGTGTTGATAGATAGTGTAGATAGTGTAGATAGTGTTGATAGATAGTGTAGATAGCTAGTGATAGATAGTGTTTGTAGATAGTGTTGATAGTGTAGATAGTGTTGATAGTGTAGATAGTATAGATAGTGTTGATAGTTTTGATGGTGTAGATAGTGTAGATAGTGTTAATAGTGTAGATAGTGTTGATAGTGTAGATAGTGTAGATAGTGATAGATAGTGTAGCTAGTGTTGATAGTGTAGATAGTGTTGATAGTGTAGATAGTGTTGATAGTGTTGATAGTGTAGATAGTGTTGATAGTAATGATAGTGTTGATAGTAGAGATAGTGTTGATAGTGTAGATAGTGTAGATAGTGTAGATAGTGTTGATAGTAATGATAGTGTTGATAGTGATAGATAGTGTTGATAGATAGTGTAGATAGTGTTGATAGATAGTGATAGTAATGCTAGCTAGTGATAGATAGTGATAGATAGTGATAGTAATGATAGCTAGTGGTAGATAGTGATAGATAGTGATAGTTATGATAGCTACTGATAGATAGTGTAGATAGTAATGATAGCTAGTGATAGATCGTGTTGATAGATAGTGATAGATAGTGTAGATAGTGTAGATAGTGTTGATAGTGTAAATAGTGTTGATAGATAGTGATAGATAGTGTTGATAGTGTACATAGTGTAGATAGATAATGTAGAAGTGTAGATAGTGTAGATAGTGTTGATAGTGTTGATAGTGATAGATAGTGATAGATAGTGTAGATAGTGTAGATAGTGTAGATAGTGATAGATAGTGTAGTATAGTGTTGATAGTGTAGATGGTGTTTTTTAGATAGTGATAGATAGTGTTGATAGTGTACATAGTGTAGATAGATAGTGTAGATAGTGTAGATAGTGTTGACAGTGTTGATAGATAGTGATAGATAGTGTAGATAGTGTTTATAGATAGTGTAGATAGTGTTGATAGATAGTGTAGATAGTGTAGATAGTGTTGATAGATAGTGTAGATAGCTAGTGATAGATAGTGTTTGTAGATAGTGTAGATAGTATAGATAGTGTTGATAGTGTAGATAGTGTTGATAGTGTAGATAGTGTTGATAGTGATAGATAGTGTAGATAGTGTTGATAGTGTAGATAGTGTTGATCGTAATGATAGTGTTGATAGTGTAGATAGTGTAGATAGTGTTGATAGTGTAGATAGTGTTGATAGTAATGATAGTGTAGATAGTAATGATAGATAGTGATAGTTATGATAGTGATAGATAGTGATAGATAGTGTAGATAGTGTTGATAGTGTAGATAGTAATGATAGTAATGATAGTGTTGATTGTGTAGATAGTGCAGATAGTGATAGATAGTGTAGATAGTGTAGATAGTGTTGATAGTGTAGATAGTGTTGATAGTGTAGATAGTGTTTATAGTAATGATAGTGTAGATAGTAATGATAGATAGTGATAGATAGTGTAGATAGTGTTGATAGTGTAGATAGTGTAGATAGTAATGATAGTAATGATAGTAATGATAGTGTAGATAGTAATGATAGTGTTGATAGTGTAAATAGTGTTGATAGTGTAGATAGTATAGATAGTGTTGATAGTTTTGATAGTGTAGATAGTGTAGATAGTGTTAATAGTGTAGATAGTGTTGATAGTGTAGATAGTAATGATAGTAATGATAGTGTTGATTGTATAGATAGTGCAGATAGTGATAGATAGTGTAGATAGTGTAGATAGTGTTGATAGTGAAGATAGTGTTGATAGTGTAGATAGTGTTTATAGTAATGATAGTGTAGATAGTAATGATAGATAGTGATAGATAGTGTAGATAGTGTTGATAGTGTAGATAGTGTAGATAGTGTAGATAGTAATGATAGTAATGATAGTGTAGATAGTAATGATAGTGTTGATAGTGTAAATATTGTTGATAGTGTTGATAGTGTAGATAGTGTAGATAGTGTAGATAGTAATGATAGTGTAGATAGTGTTGATAGTGTAGATAGTGTTGATAGTGTCGATAGTGTAGATAGTAATGATAGTGTAGATAGTGTAGATAGTGTTGATAGTGATAGATAGTGTTGATAGATAGTGATAGATGGTGTTGATAGCTAATTCTAGCTAGTGATAGTGTTGATAGTGATAGATAGTGTTGATAGATAGTGTAGAGAGTGTTGATAGATAGTGATAGTAATGCTAGCTAGTGATAGATAGTGATAGATAGTGATAGTAATGATAGCTAGTGATAGATAGTGATAGTAATGATAGCTAGTGATAGATAGTGATAGTAATGATAGCTACTGATAGATAGTGTAGATAGTAATGATAGCTAGTGATAGATCGTGTTGATAGATAGTGATAGATAGTGTAGATAGTGTAGATAGTGTAGATAGTGTTGATAGTGTAAATAGTGTTGATAGATAGTGATAGATATTGTTGATAGTGTACATAGTGTAGATAGATAGTGTAGATAGTGTAAATAGTGTTGATAGTGTTGATAGTGATAGATAGTGATAGATAGTGTAGATAGTGTAGATAGTGTTGATAGTGATAGATAGTGTAGATAGTGATAGATAGTGATAGATAGTGATAGATAGTGTAGATAATGTTGATAGTGTAGATGGTGTTGATAGATAGTGATAGATAGTGTGGATAGTGTACATAGTGTAGATAGTGTAGATAGTGTTGATAGTGTTGATAGATGGTGATAGATAGTGTATATAGTGTTGATAGATAGTGTAGATAGTGTTGATAGATAGTGTAGATAGTGTTGATAGATAGTGTAGATAGTGTAGATAGTGTTGATAGATAGTGTAGATAGCTAGTGATAGATAGTGTTTGTAGATAGTGTTGATAGTGTAGATAGTGTTGATAGTGTAGATAGTATAGATAGTGTTGATAGTTTTGATGGTGTAGATAGTGTAGATAGTGTTAATAGTGTAGATAGTGTTGATAGTGTAGATAGTGTAGATAGTGATAGATAGTGTAGCTAGTGTTGATAGTGTAGATAGTGTTGATAGTGTAGATAGTGTTGATAGTGTTGATAGTGTAGATAGTGTTGATAGTAATGATAGTGTTGATAGTAGAGATAGTGTTGATAGTGTAGATAGTGTAGATAGTGTAGATAGTGTTGATAGTAATGATAGTGTTGATAGTGATAGATAGTGTTGATAGATAGTGTAGATAGTGTTGATAGATAGTGATAGTAATGCTAGCTAGTGATAGATAGTGATAGATAGTGATAGTAATGATAGCTAGTGGTAGATAGTGATAGATAGTGATAGTTATGATAGCTACTGATAGATAGTGTAGATAGTAATGATAGCTAGTGATAGATCGTGTTGATAGATAGTGATAGATAGTGTAGATAGTGTAGATAGTGTTGATAGTGTAAATAGTGTTGATAGATAGTGATAGATAGTGTTGATAGTGTACATAGTGTAGATAGATAATGTAGAAGTGTAGATAGTGTAGATAGTGTTGATAGTGTTGATAGTGATAGATAGTGATAGATAGTGTAGATAGTGTAGATAGTGTAGATAGTGATAGATAGTGTAGTATAGTGTTGATAGTGTAGATGGTGTTTTTTAGATAGTGATAGATAGTGTTGATAGTGTACATAGTGTAGATAGATAGTGTAGATAGTGTAGATAGTGTTGACAGTGTTGATAGATAGTGATAGATAGTGTAGATAGTGTTTATAGATAGTGTAGATAGTGTTGATAGATAGTGTAGATAGTGTAGATAGTGTTGATAGATAGTGTAGATAGCTAGTGATAGATAGTGTTTGTAGATAGTGTAGATAGTATAGATAGTGTTGATAGTGTAGATAGTGTTGATAGTGTAGATAGTGTTGATAGTGATAGATAGTGTAGATAGTGTTGATAGTGTAGATAGTGTTGATCGTAATGATAGTGTTGATAGTGTAGATAGTGTAGATAGTGTTGATAGTGTAGATAGTGTTGATAGTAATGATAGTGTAGATAGTAATGATAGATAGTGATAGTTATGATAGTGATAGATAGTGATAGATAGTGTAGATAGTGTTGATAGTGTAGATAGTAATGATAGTAATGATAGTGTTGATTGTGTAGATAGTGCAGATAGTGATAGATAGTGTAGATAGTGTAGATAGTGTTGATAGTGTAGATAGTGTTGATAGTGTAGATAGTGTTTATAGTAATGATAGTGTAGATAGTAATGATAGATAGTGATAGATAGTGTAGATAGTGTTGATAGTGTAGATAGTGTAGATAGTAATGATAGTAATGATAGTAATGATAGTGTAGATAGTAATGATAGTGTTGATAGTGTAAATAGTGTTGATAGTGTAGATAGTATAGATAGTGTTGATAGTTTTGATAGTGTAGATAGTGTAGATAGTGTTAATAGTGTAGATAGTGTTGATAGTGTAGATAGTAATGATAGTAATGATAGTGTTGATTGTATAGATAGTGCAGATAGTGATAGATAGTGTAGATAGTGTAGATAGTGTTGATAGTGAAGATAGTGTTGATAGTGTAGATAGTGTTTATAGTAATGATAGTGTAGATAGTAATGATAGATAGTGATAGATAGTGTAGATAGTGTTGATAGTGTAGATAGTGTAGATAGTGTAGATAGTAATGATAGTAATGATAGTGTAGATAGTAATGATAGTGTTGATAGTGTAAATATTGTTGATAGTGTTGATAGTGTAGATAGTGTAGATAGTGTAGATAGTAATGATAGTGTAGATAGTGTTGATAGTGTAGATAGTGTTGATAGTGTCGATAGTGTAGATAGTAATGATAGTGTAGATAGTGTAGATAGTGTTGATAGTGATAGATAGTGTTGATAGATAGTGATAGATGGTGTTGATAGCTAATTCTAGCTAGTGATAGTGTTGATAGTGATAGATAGTGTTGATAGATAGTGTAGAGAGTGTTGATAGATAGTGATAGTAATGCTAGCTAGTGATAGATAGTGATAGATAGTGATAGTAATGATAGCTAGTGATAGATAGTGATAGTAATGATAGCTAGTGATAGATAGTGATAGTAATGATAGCTACTGATAGATAGTGTAGATAGTAATGATAGCTAGTGATAGATCGTGTTGATAGATAGTGATAGATAGTGTAGATAGTGTAGATAGTGTAGATAGTGTTGATAGTGTAAATAGTGTTGATAGATAGTGATAGATATTGTTGATAGTGTACATAGTGTAGATAGATAGTGTAGATAGTGTAAATAGTGTTGATAGTGTTGATAGTGATAGATAGTGATAGATAGTGTAGATAGTGTAGATAGTGTTGATAGTGATAGATAGTGTAGATAGTGATAGATAGTGATAGATAGTGATAGATAGTGTAGATAATGTTGATAGTGTAGATGGTGTTGATAGATAGTGATAGATAGTGTGGATAGTGTACATAGTGTAGATAGTGTAGATAGTGTTGATAGTGTTGATAGATGGTGATAGATAGTGTATATAGTGTTGATAGATAGTGTAGATAGTGTTGATAGATAGTGTAGATAGTGTTGATAGATAGTGTAGATAGTGTAGATAGTGTTGATAGATAGTGTAGATAGCTAGTGATAGATAGTGTTTGTAGATAGTGTTGATAGTGTAGATAGTGTTGATAGTGTAGATAGTATAGATAGTGTTGATAGTTTTGATGGTGTAGATAGTGTAGATAGTGTTAATAGTGTAGATAGTGTTGATAGTGTAGATAGTGTAGATAGTCATAGATAGTGTAGCTAGTGTTGATAGTGTAGATAGTGTTGATAGTGTAGATAGTGTTGATAGTGATAGATAGTGTAGATAGTGTTGATAGTGTTGATAGTGTAGATAGTGTTGATAGTAATGATAGTGTTGATAGTAGAGATAGTGTTGATAGTGTAGATAGTGTAGATAGTGTAGATAGTGTTGATAGTAATGATAGTGTTGATAGTGATAGATAGTGTTGATAGATAGTGTAGATAGTGTTGATAGATAGTGATAGTAATGCTAGCTAGTGATAGATAGTGATAGATAGTGATAGTAATGATAGCTAGTGGTAGATAGTGATAGATAGTGATAGTTATGATAGCTACTGATAGATAGTGTAGATAGTAATGATAGCTAGTGATAGATCGTGTTGATAGATAGTGATAGATAGTGTAGATAGTGTAGATAGTGTTGATAGTGTAAATAGTGTTGATAGATAGTGATAGATAGTGTTGATAGTGTACATAGTGTAGATAGATAATGTAGAAGTGTAGATAGTGTAGATAGTGTTGATAGTGTTGATAGTGATAGATAGTGATAGATAGTGTAGATAGTGTAGATAGTGTAGATAGTGATAGATAGTGTAGTATAGTGTTGATAGTGATAGATAGTGTTGATAGTGTACATAGTGTAGATAGATAGTGTAGATAGTGTAGATAGTGTTGACAGTGTTGATAGATAGTGATAGATAGTGTAGATAGTGTTTATAGATAGTGTAGATAGTGTTGATAGATAGTGTAGATAGTGTAGATAGTGTTGATAGATAGTGTAGATAGCTAGTGATAGATAGTGTTTGTAGATAGTGTAGATAGTATAGATAGTGTTGATAGTGTAGATAGTGTTGATAGTGTAGATAGTATAGATAGTGTTGATAGTTTTGATAGTGTAGATAGTGTAGATAGTGTTAATAGTGTAGATAGTGTTGATAGTGTAGATAGTGTAGATAGTGTTGATAGTGTAGATAGTGTTGATAGTGTAGATAGTGTAGATAGTGTAGTGTAGATAGTGTAGATAGTGATAGATAGTGTAGATAGTGTTGATAGTGTAGATAGTGTTGATAGTGTAGATAGTGTTGATAGTGATAGATAGTGTAGATAGTGTTGATAGTGTAGATAGTGTTGATAGTAATGATAGTGTTGATAGTAGAGATAGTGTAGATAGTGTAGATAGTGTAGATAGTGTTGATAGTAATGATAGTGTAGATAGTAATGATAGATAGTGATAGTTATGATAGTGATAGATAGTGATAGATAGTGGTAGATAGTGTTGATAGTGTAGATAGTGTTGATAGTGTAGATAGTGTTGATAGTAATGATATTGTAGATAGTAATGATAGATAGTGATAGTTATGATAGTGATAGATAGTGACAGATAGTGTTGATAGTGTTGATAGATAGTAATAGTAATGATAGATAGTGATAGATAGTGATAGATAGTGTAGATAGTGATAGATAGTGATAGATAGTGTAGATAGTGTTGATAGTGTAGATAGATAGTGATAGTTATGATAGTGATAGATAGTGATAGATAGCGTAGATAGTGTTGATAGTGTAGATAGTGTTGATAGTGTTGATAGATAGTGATAGATAGTGTAGATAGTGATAGATAGTAATGATAGTGTTGATAGTGCAGATAGTGTAGATAGTGTAGATAGTAATGATAGTGTTGATAGTGTAGATAGTGTAGATAGTGTTGATAGTGTAGATAGTGTTGATAGTGTAGATAGTGTTGATAGTAATGATAGTGTATATAGTAATGATAGATAGTGATAGTTATGATAGTGATAGATAGTGTAGATAGTGTAGATAGTTTTGATAGTAATGATAGTAATGATAGTGTTGATTGTGTAGATAGTGTTGATAGTGTAGATAGTGTAGATAGTGATAGATAGTGTAGATAGTGTAGATAGTGTTGATAGTGTAGATAGTGTTGATAGTGTTGACAGTAATGATAGTGTAGATAGTAATGATAGATAGTGATAGATAGTGTAGATAGTGTTGATAGTGTATTTAGTGTAGATAGTGTAGATAGTAATGATAGTAATGATAGTGTAGATAGTAATGATAGTGTTGATAGTGTAGATAGTGTAGATAGTAATGATAGTAATGATAGTGTAGATAGTGTTGATAGTGTTGATAGTGTAGATAGTGTAGATAGTAATGATAGTGTAGATAGTGTTGATAGTGTAGATAGTTATAGATAGTGTAGATAGTGTAGATAGTTATAGATAGTGTAGATAGTGTAGATAGTGTTGATAGTGTAGATGGTTATAGATAGTGTAGATAGTGTAGATAGTTATAGATAGTGTAGATAGTGTAGATAGTGTAGATAGTGATAGATAGTGTAGATAGTGTTGATAGTGTAGATAGTGTTGATAGTAATGATAGTGTAGATAGTAATGATAGATATTGATAGTTATGATAGTGATAGATAGTGATAGATAGTGTAGATAGTGTTGATAGTGTAGATAGTGTAGATAGTAATGATAGTAATGATAGTGTAGATAGTGTAGATAGTGTTGATAGATAGTGATAGTTATGATAGTGATAGATAGTGATAGATAGTGTAGTATAGTGTTGATAGTGTAGATGGTGTTGATAGATAGTGATAGATAGTGTTGATAGTGTACATAGTGTAGATAGATAGTGTAGATAGTGTAGATAGTGTTGACAGTGTTGATAGATAGTGATAGATAGTGTAGATAGTGTTTATAGATAGTGTAGATAGTGTTGATAGATAGTGTAGATAGTGTTGATAGATAGTGTAGATAGTGTTGATAGATAGTGTAGATAGCTAGTGATAGATAGTGTTTGTAGATAGTGTAGATAGTATAGATAGTGTAGATAGTGTTGATAGTGTAGATAGTATAGATAGTGTTGATAGTTTTGATATTGTAGATAGTGTAGATAGTGTTAATAGTGTAGATAGTGTTGATAGTGTAGATAGTGTAGATAGTGTTGATAGTGTAGATAGTGTAGATAGTGTAGTGTAGATAGTGTAGATAGTGATAGATAGTGTAGATAGTGTTGATAGTGTAGATAGTGTTGATAGTGTAGATAGTGTTGATAGTGATAGATAGTGTAGATAGTGTTGATAGTGTAGATAGTGTTAATAGTAATGATAGTGTTGATAGTAGAGATAGTGTTGATAGTGTAGATAGTGTAGATAGTGTAGATAGTGTTGATAGTAATGATAGTGTAGATAGTAATGATAGAGTGATAGTTATGATAGTGATAGATAGTGATAGATAGTGGTAGATAGTGTTGATAGTGTAGATAGTGTTGATAGTGTAGATAGTGTTGATAGTAATGATATTGTAGATAGTAATGATAGATAGTGATAGTTATGATAGTGATAGATAGTGATAGATAGTGTTGATAGTGTTGATAGATAGTAATAGTAATGATAGATAGTGATAGATAGTGATAGATAGTGTAGATAGTGATAGATAGTGATAGATAGTGTAGATAGTGTTGATAGTGTAGATAGATAGTGATAGTTATGATAGTGATAGATAGTGATAGATAGCGTAGATAGTGTTGATAGTGTAGATAGTGTTGATAGTGTTGATAGATAGTGATAGATAGTGTAGATAGTGATAGATAGTAATGATAGTGTTGATAGTGCAGATAGTGTAGATAGTGTAGATAGTAATGATAGTGTTGATAGTGTAGATAGTGTAGATAGTGTTGATAGTGTAGATAGTGTTGATAGTGTAGATAGTGTTGATAGTAATGATAGTGTAGATAGTAATGATAGATATTGATAGTTATGATAGTGATAGATAGTATTATATATTGTAGATAGTGTTGATAGTGTAGATAGTGTAGATAGTAATGATAGTAATGATAGTGTAGATAGTGTAGATAGTGTTGATAGTGTAGATAGTGTAGATAGTGTTGATAGTGATAGATAGTGTAGATAGTGTTGATAGATAGTGATAGTAATGATAGTGTTGATAGTGTAGATAGTGTAGATAGTGTAGATAGTGATAGATAGTAATGATAGTGTTGATAGTGTTGATAGTGATAGATAGTGATAGATCGTGTAGATAGTGTAGAACGTGTAGATAGTGTTGATAGTAATGATAGTGTAGATAGTAATGATAGATAGTGATAGTTATGATAGTGATAGATAGTGTAGATAGTGATAGATAGTGTGGATAGATAGTGATAGTAATCATAGCTAGTGATAGATAGTGTAGATAGTGCTAGATAGTAATGATAGTGTTGATAGTGTTGATAGTGTTGATAGTAATGATAGTGTAGATAGTAATGATAGATAGTGATAGTTATGATAGTGATAGATAGTGATGATAGTGATAGATAGTGTAGATAGTGTTGATAGATAGTAATAGTAATGATAGATAGTGATAGATAGTGATAGATAGTGATCGATACTGTAGATAGTGATAGATAGTGATAGATAATGTAGATAGTGTAGATAGTGATAGATAATGTAGATAGTGTAGATAGTGTTGATAGTGTAGATATTGTTGATAGTAATGATAGTGCAGATAGTAATGATACATAGTGATAGTTATGATAGTGATTGATAGTGATAGATAGTGATAGATAGTGTAGATAGTGTTGATAGTGTAGATAGTTTTGATAGTAATGATAGTGTTGATAGTGTAGATAGTGTAGATAGTGTTGATAGTGTAGATAGTGTTGATAGTAATGATAGTGTAGATAGTAATGATAGATAGTGATAGTTATGATAGTGATAGATAGTGATAGATAGTGTAGATAGTGTTGATAGTGTAGATAGTAATGATAGTAATGATAGTGTTGATTGTATAGATAGTGCAGATAGTGATAGATAGTGTAGATAGTGTAGATAGTGTTGATAGTGAAGATAGTGTTGATAGTGTAGATAGTGTTTATAGTATTGATAGTGTAGATAGTAATGATAGATAGTGATAGATAGTGTAGATAGTGTTGATAGTGTAGATAGTGTAGATAGTGTAGATAGTAATGATAGTAATGATAGTGTAGATAGTAATGATAGTGTTGATAGTGTAAATAGTGTTGATAGTGTTGATAGTGTAGATAGTGTAGATAGTGTAGATAGTAATGATAGTGTAGAAAGTGTTGATAGTGTAGATAGTGTTGATAGTGTAGATAGTGTAGATAGTAATGATAGTGTAGATAGTGTAGATAGTGTTGATAGTGTAGATAGTGTAGATAGTGTAGATAGTAATGATAGTGTAGATAGTGTAGATAGTTATAGATAGTGTAGATAGTGTTTATAGTAATGATAGTGTAGATAGTAATGATAGATAGTGATAGATAGTGTAGATAGTGTTGATAGTGTAGATAGTGTAGATAGTGTAGATAGTAATGATAGTATTGATAGTGTAGATAGTAATTATAGTGTTGATAGTGTAAATAGTGTTGATAGTGTTGATAGTGTAGATAGTGTAGATAGTGTAGATAGTAATGATAGTGTAGATAGTGTTGATAGTGTAGATAGTGTTGATAGTGTAGATAGTGTAGATAGTAATGATAGTGTAGATAGTGTAGATAGTGTTGATAGTGTAGATAGTGTAGATAGTGTAGATAGTAATGATAGTGTAGATAGTGTAGATAGTTATAGATAGTGTAGATAGTGTTTATAGTATTGATAGTGTAGATAGTAATGATAGATAGTGATAGATAGTGTAGATAGTGTTGATAGTGTAGATAGTGTAGATAGTGTAGATAGTGTTGATAGTGTTGATAGTGTAGATAGTGTAGATAGTAATGATAGTGTAGATAGTTATAGATAGTGTTGATAGTGTAGATAGTGTAGATAGTGTAGATAGTTATAGATAGTGTAGATAGTGATAGATAATGTACATAGTGTTGATAGTGTAGATAGTGTTGATAGTAATGATAGTATAGATAGTAATGATAGATAGTGATATTTATGATAGTGATAGATAGTGATAGATAGTGTAGATAGTGTTGATTGTGTAGATAGTGTAGATAGTGTAGATAGTGTAGTGTAGATAGTGTAGATAGTGATAGATAGTGTAGATAGTGTTGATAGTGTAGATAGTGTAGATAGTGTTGATAGTGTAGATAGTGTTGATAGTGTAGATAGTGTAGATAGTGTAGTGTAGATAGTGTAGATAGTGATAGATAGTGTAGATAGTGTTGATAGTGTAGATAGTGTTGATAGTGTAGATAGTGTTGATAGTGATAGATAGTGTAGATAGTGTTGATAGTGTAGATAGTGTTGATCGTAATGATAGTGTTGATAGTGTAGATAGTGTAGATAGTGTTGATAGTGTAGATAGTGTTGATAGTAATGATAGTGTAGATAGTAATGATAGATAGTGATAGTTATGATAGTGATAGATAGTGATAGATAGTGTAGATAGTGTTGATAGTGTAGATAGTAATGATAGTAATGATAGTGTTGATTGTGTAGATAGTGCAGATAGTGATAGATAGTGTAGATAGTGTAGATAGTGTTGATAGTGTAGATAGTGTTGATAGTGTAGATAGTGTTTATAGTAATGATAGTGTAGATAGTAATGATAGATAGTGATAGATAGTGTAGATAGTGTTGATAGTGTAGATAGTGTAGATAGTAATGATAGTAATGATAGTAATGATAGTGTAGATAGTAATGATAGTGTTGATAGTGTAAATAGTGTTGATAGTGTAGATAGTATAGATAGTGTTGATAGTTTTGATAGTGTAGATAGTGTAGATAGTGTTAATAGTGTAGATAGTGTTGATAGTGTAGATAGTAATGATAGTAATGATAGTGTTGATTGTATAGATAGTGCAGATAGTGATAGATAGTGTAGATAGTGTAGATAGTGTTGATAGTGAAGATAGTGTTGATAGTGTAGATAGTGTTTATAGTAATGATAGTGTAGATAGTAATGATAGATAGTGATAGATAGTGTAGATAGTGTTGATAGTGTAGATAGTGTAGATAGTGTAGATAGTAATGATAGTAATGATAGTGTAGATAGTAATGATAGTGTTGATAGTGTAAATAGTGTTGATAGTGTTGATAGTGTAGATAGTGTAGATAGTGTAGATAGTAATGATAGTGTAGATAGTGTTGATAGTGTAGATAGTGTTGATAGTGTCGATAGTGTAGATAGTAATGATAGTGTAGATAGTGTAGATAGTGTTGATAGTGTAGATAGTGTAGATAGTGTAGATAGTGTAGATAGTGTAGATAGTAATGATAGTGTAGATAGTGTAGATAGTTATAGATAGTGTAGATAGTGTTTATAGTATTGATAGTGTAGATAGTAATGATAGATAGTGATAGATAGTGTAGATAGTGTTGATAGTGTAGATAGTGTAGATAGTGTAGATAGTGTTGATAGTGTTGATAGTGTAGATAGTGTAGATAGTAATGATAGTGTAGATAGTTATAGATAGTGTTGATAGTGTAGATAGTGTAGATAGTGTAGATAGTTATAGATAGTGTAGATAGTGATAGATAATGTACATAGTGTTGATAGTGTAGATAGTGTTGATAGTAATGATAGTATAGATAGTAATGATAGATAGTGATATTTATGATAGTGATAGATAGTGATAGATAGTGTAGATAGTGTTGATTGTGTAGATAGTGTAGATAGTGTAGATAGTGTAGTGTAGATAGTGTAGATAGTGATAGATAGTGTAGATAGTGTTGATAGTGTAGATAGTGTAGATAGTGTTGATAGTGTAGATAGTGTTGATAGTGTAGATAGTGTAGATAGTGTAGTGTAGATAGTGTAGATAGTGATAGATAGTGTAGATAGTGTTGATAGTGTAGATAGTGTTGATAGTGTAGATAGTGTTGATAGTGATAGATAGTGTAGATAGTGTTGATAGTGTAGATAGTGTTGATCGTAATGATAGTGTTGATAGTGTAGATAGTGTAGATAGTGTTGATAGTGTAGATAGTGTTGATAGTAATGATAGTGTAGATAGTAATGATAGATAGTGATAGTTATGATAGTGATAGATAGTGATAGATAGTGTAGATAGTGTTGATAGTGTAGATAGTAATGATAGTAATGATAGTGTTGATTGTGTAGATAGTGCAGATAGTGATAGATAGTGTAGATAGTGTAGATAGTGTTGATAGTGAAGATAGTGTTGATAGTGTAGATAGTGTTTATAGTAATGATATTGTAGATAGTAATGATAGATAGTGATAGATAGTGTAGATAGTGTTGATAGTGTAGATAGTGTAGATAGTGTAGATAGTAATGATAGTAATGATAGTGTAGATAGTAATGATAGTGTTGATAGTGTAAATAGTGTTGATAGTGTTGATAGTGTAGATAGTGTAGATAGTGTACATAGTAATGATAGTGTAGATAGTGTTGATAGTGTAGATAGTGTTGATAGTGTAGATAGTGTAGATAGTAATGATAGTGTAGATAGTGTAGATAGTGTTGATAGTGTAGATAGTGTAGATAGTGTAGATAGTAATGATAGTGTAGATAGTGTAGATAGTTATAGATAGTGTAGATAGTGTTTATAGTAATGATAGTGTAGATAGTAATGATAGATAGTGATAGATAGTGTAGATAGTGTTGATAGTGTAGATAGTGTAGATAGTGTAGATAGTAATGATAGTAATGATAGTGTAGATAGTAATTATAGTGTTGATAGTGTAAATAGTGTTGATAGTGTTGATAGTGTAGATAGTGTAGATAGTGTAGATAGTAATGATAGTGTAGGTAGTGTTGATAGTGTAGATAGTGTTGATAGTGTAGATAGTATAGATAGTAATGATAGTGTAGATAGTGTAGATAGTGTTGATAGTGTAGATAGTGTAGATAGTGTAGATAGTAATGATAGTGTAGATAGTGTAGATAGTTATAGATAGTGTAGATAGTGATAGATAGTGTAGATAGTGTTGATAGTGTTGATAGTGTAGATAGTGTTGATCGTAATGATAGTGTTGATAGTGTTGATAGTGTTGATCGTAATGATAGTGTTGATAGTGTAGATAGTGTAGATAGTGTTGATAGTGTAGATAGTGTTGATAGTAATGATAGTGTAGATAGTAATGATAGATAGTGATAGTTATGATAGTGATAGATAGTGATAGATAGTGTAGATAGTGTTGATAGTGTAGATAGTAATGATAGTAATGATAGTGTTGATTGTGTAGATAGTGCAGATAGTGATAGATAGTGTAGATAGTGTAGATAGTGTTGATAGTGTAGATAGTGTTGATAGTGTAGATAGTGTTTATAGTAATGATAGTGTAGATAGTAATGATAGATAGTGATAGATAGTGTAGATAGTGTTGATAGTGTAGATAGTGTAGATAGTAATGATAGTAATGATAGTAATGATAGTGTAGATAGTAATGATAGTGTTGATAGTGTAAATAGTGTTGATAGTGTAGATAGTATAGATAGTGTTGATAGTTTTGATAGTGTAGATAGTGTAGATAGTGTTAATAGTGTAGATAGTGTTGATAGTGTAGATAGTAATGATAGTAATGATAGTGTTGATTGTATAGATAGTGCAGATAGTGATAGATAGTGTAGATAGTGTAGATAGTGTTGATAGTGAAGATAGTGTTGATAGTGTAGATAGTGTTTATAGTAATGATAGTGTAGATAGTAATGATAGATAGTGATAGATAGTGTAGATAGTGTTGATAGTGTAGATAGTGTAGATAGTGTAGATAGTAATGATAGTAATGATAGTGTAGATAGTAATGATAGTGTTGATAGTGTAAATAGTGTTGATAGTGTTGATAGTGTAGATAGTGTAGATAGTGTACATAGTAATGATAGTGTAGATAGTGTTGATAGTGTAGATAGTGTTGATAGTGTAGATAGTGTAGATAGTAATGATAGTGTAGATAGTGTAGATAGTGTTGATAGTGTAGATAGTGTAGATAGTGTAGATAGTAATGATAGTGTAGATAGTGTAGATAGTTATAGATAGTGTAGATAGTGTTTATAGTAATGATAGTGTAGATAGTAATGATAGATAGTGATAGATAGTGTAGATAGTGTTGATAGTGTAGATAGTGTAGATAGTGTAGATAGTAATGATAGTAATGATAGTGTAGATAGTAATTATAGTGTTGATAGTGTAAATAGTGTTGATAGTGTTGATAGTGTAGATAGTGTAGATAGTGTAGATAGTAATGATAGTGTAGGTAGTGTTGATAGTGTAGATAGTGTTGATAGTGTAGATAGTGTAGATAGTAATGATAGTGTAGATAGTGTAGATAGTGTTGATAGTGTAGATAGTGTTGATAGTAATGATAGTGTAGATAGTAATGATAGATAGTGATAGTTATGATAGTGATAGATAGTGTAGATAGTGTAGATAGTAATGATAGTAATGATAGTGTAGATAGTGTAGATAGTGTTGATAGTGTTGATAGTGTAGATAGTGTTGATCGTAATGATAGTGTTGATAGTGTAGATAGTGTAGATAGTGTTGATAGTGTAGATAGTGTTGATAGTAATGATAGTGTAGATAGTAATGATAGATAGTGATAGTTATGATAGTGATAGATAGTGATAGATAGTGTAGATAGTGTTGATAGTGTAGATAGTAATGATAGTAATGATAGTGTTGATTGTGTAGATAGTGCAGATAGTGATAGATAGTGTAGATAGTGTAGATAGTGTTGATAGTGTAGATAGTGTTGATAGTGTAGATAGTGTTTATAGTAATGATAGTGTAGATAGTAATGATAGATAGTGATAGATAGTGTAGATAGTGTTGATAGTGTAGATAGTGTAGATAGTAATGATAGTAATGATAGTAATGATAGTGTAGATAGTAATGATAGTGTTGATAGTGTAAATAGTGTTGATAGTGTAGATAGTATAGATAGTGTTGATAGTTTTGATAGTGTAGATAGTGTAGATAGTGTTAATAGTGTAGATAGTGTTGATAGTGTAGATAGTAATGATAGTAATGATAGTGTTGATTGTATAGATAGTGCAGATAGTGATAGATAGTGTAGATAGTGTAGATAGTGTTGATAGTGAAGATAGTGTTGATAGTGTAGATAGTGTTTATAGTAATGATAGTGTAGATAGTAATGATAGATAGTGATAGATAGTGTAGATAGTGTTGATAGTGTAGATAGTGTAGATAGTGTAGATAGTAATGATAGTAATGATAGTGTAGATAGTAATGATAGTGTTGATAGTGTAAATAGTGTTGATAGTGTTGATAGTGTAGATAGTGTAGATAGTGTAGATAGTAATGATAGTGTAGATAGTGTTGATAGTGTAGATAGTGTTGATAGTGTCGATAGTGTAGATAGTAATGATAGTGTAGATAGTGTAGATAGTGTTGATAGTGTAGATAGTGTAGATAGTGTAGATAGTGTAGATAGTGTAGATAGTAATGATAGTGTAGATAGTGTAGATAGTTATAGATAGTGTAGATAGTGTTTATAGTATTGATAGTGTAGATAGTAATGATAGATAGTGATAGATAGTGTAGATAGTGTTGATAGTGTAGATAGTGTAGATAGTGTAGATAGTGTTGATAGTGTTGATAGTGTAGATAGTGTAGATAGTAATGATAGTGTAGATAGTTATAGATAGTGTTGATAGTGTAGATAGTGTAGATAGTGTAGATAGTTATAGATAGTGTAGATAGTGATAGATAATGTACATAGTGTTGATAGTGTAGATAGTGTTGATAGTAATGATAGTATAGATAGTAATGATAGATAGTGATATTTATGATAGTGATAGATAGTGATAGATAGTGTAGATAGTGTTGATTGTGTAGATAGTGTAGATAGTGTAGATAGTGTAGTGTAGATAGTGTAGATAGTGATAGATAGTGTAGATAGTGTTGATAGTGTAGATAGTGTAGATAGTGTTGATAGTGTAGATAGTGTTGATAGTGTAGATAGTGTAGATAGTGTAGTGTAGATAGTGTAGATAGTGATAGATAGTGTAGATAGTGTTGATAGTGTAGATAGTGTTGATAGTGTAGATAGTGTTGATAGTGATAGATAGTGTAGATAGTGTTGATAGTGTAGATAGTGTTGATCGTAATGATAGTGTTGATAGTGTAGATAGTGTAGATAGTGTTGATAGTGTAGATAGTGTTGATAGTAATGATAGTGTAGATAGTAATGATAGATAGTGATAGTTATGATAGTGATAGATAGTGATAGATAGTGTAGATAGTGTTGATAGTGTAGATAGTAATGATAGTAATGATAGTGTTGATTGTGTAGATAGTGCAGATAGTGATAGATAGTGTAGATAGTGTAGATAGTGTTGATAGTGAAGATAGTGTTGATAGTGTAGATAGTGTTTATAGTAATGATATTGTAGATAGTAATGATAGATAGTGATAGATAGTGTAGATAGTGTTGATAGTGTAGATAGTGTAGATAGTGTAGATAGTAATGATAGTAATGATAGTGTAGATAGTAATGATAGTGTTGATAGTGTAAATAGTGTTGATAGTGTTGATAGTGTAGATAGTGTAGATAGTGTACATAGTAATGATAGTGTAGATAGTGTTGATAGTGTAGATAGTGTTGATAGTGTAGATAGTGTAGATAGTAATGATAGTGTAGATAGTGTAGATAGTGTTGATAGTGTAGATAGTGTAGATAGTGTAGATAGTAATGATAGTGTAGATAGTGTAGATAGTTATAGATAGTGTAGATAGTGTTTATAGTAATGATAGTGTAGATAGTAATGATAGATAGTGATAGATAGTGTAGATAGTGTTGATAGTGTAGATAGTGTAGATAGTGTAGATAGTAATGATAGTAATGATAGTGTAGATAGTAATTATATTGTTGATAGTGTAAATAGTGTTGATAGTGTTGATAGTGTAGATAGTGTAGATAGTGTAGATAGTAATGATAGTGTAGGTAGTGTTGATAGTGTAGATAGTGTTGATAGTGTAGATAGTGTAGATAGTAATGATAGTGTAGATAGTGTAGATAGTGTTGATAGTGTAGATAGTGTAGATAGTGTAGATAGTAATGATAGTGTAGATAGTGTAGATAGTTATAGATAGTGTAGATAGTGATAGATAGTGTAGATAGTGTTGATAGTGTTGATAGTGTAGATAGTGTTGATCGTAATGATAGTGTTGATAGTGTTGATAGTGTTGATCGTAATGATAGTGTTGATAGTGTAGATAGTGTAGATAGTGTTGATAGTGTAGATAGTGTTGATAGTAATGATAGTGTAGATAGTAATGATAGATAGTGATAGTTATGATAGTGATAGATAGTGATAGATAGTGTAGATAGTGTTGATAGTGTAGATAGTAATGATAGTAATGATAGTGTTGATTGTGTAGATAGTGCAGATAGTGATAGATAGTGTAGATAGTGTAGATAGTGTTGATAGTGTAGATAGTGTTGATAGTGTAGATAGTGTTTATAGTAATGATAGTGTAGATAGTAATGATAGATAGTGATAGATAGTGTAGATAGTGTTGATAGTGTAGATAGTGTAGATAGTAATGATAGTAATGATAGTAATGATAGTGTAGATAGTAATGATAGTGTTGATAGTGTAAATAGTGTTGATAGTGTAGATAGTATAGATAGTGTTGATAGTTTTGATAGTGTAGATAGTGTAGATAGTGTTAATAGTGTAGATAGTGTTGATAGTGTAGATAGTAATGATAGTAATGATAGTGTTGATTGTATAGATAGTGCAGATAGTGATAGATAGTGTAGATAGTGTAGATAGTGTTGATAGTGAAGATAGTGTTGATAGTGTAGATAGTGTTTATAGTAATGATAGTGTAGATAGTAATGATAGATAGTGATAGATAGTGTAGATAGTGTTGATAGTGTAGATAGTGTAGATAGTGTAGATAGTAATGATAGTAATGATAGTGTAGATAGTAATGATAGTGTTGATAGTGTAAATAGTGTTGATAGTGTTGATAGTGTAGATAGTGTAGATAGTGTACATAGTAATGATAGTGTAGATAGTGTTGATAGTGTAGATAGTGTTGATAGTGTAGATAGTGTAGATAGTAATGATAGTGTAGATAGTGTAGATAGTGTTGATAGTGTAGATAGTGTAGATAGTGTAGATAGTAATGATAGTGTAGATAGTGTAGATAGTTATAGATAGTGTAGATAGTGTTTATAGTAATGATAGTGTAGATAGTAATGATAGATAGTGATAGATAGTGTAGATAGTGTTGATAGTGTAGATAGTGTAGATAGTGTAGATAGTAATGATAGTAATGATAGTGTAGATAGTAATTATAGTGTTGATAGTGTAAATAGTGTTGATAGTGTTGATAGTGTAGATAGTGTAGATAGTGTAGATAGTAATGATAGTGTAGGTAGTGTTGATAGTGTAGATAGTGTTGATAGTGTAGATAGTGTAGATAGTAATGATAGTGTAGATAGTGTAGATAGTGTTGATAGTGTAGATAGTGTTGATAGTAATGATAGTGTAGATAGTAATGATAGATAGTGATAGTTATGATAGTGATAGATAGTGTAGATAGTGTAGATAGTAATGATAGTAATGATAGTGTAGATAGTGTAGATAGTGTAGATAGTGTAGATAGTTATAGATAGTGTAGATAGTGATAGATAATGTACATAGTGTTGATAGTGTAGATAGTGTTAATAGTAATGATAGTATAGATAGTAATGATAGATAGTGATATTTATGATAGTGATAGATAGTGATAGATAGTGTAGATAGTGTTGATTGTGTAGATAGTGTAGATAATGTAGATAGTGTAGTGTAGATAGTGTAGATAGTGATAGATAGTGTAGATAGTGTTGATAGTGTAGATAGTGTAGATAGTGTTGATAGTGTAGATAGTGTTGATAGTGTAGATAGTGTAGATAGTGTAGTGTAGATAGTGTAGATAGTGATAGATAGTGTAGATAGTGTTGATAGTGTAGATAGTGTTGATAGTGTAGATAGTGTTGATAGTGATAGATAATGTAGATAGTGTTGATAGTGTAGATAGTGTTGATCGTAATGATAGTGTTGATAGTGTAGATAGTGTAGATAGTGTTGATAGTGTAGATAGTGTTGATAGTAATGATAGTGTAGATAGTAATGAAAGATAGTGATAGTTATGATAGTGATAGATAGTGATAGATAGTGTAGATAGTGTTGATAGTGTAGATAGTAATGATAGTAATGATAGTGTTGATTGTGTAGATAGTGCAGATAGTGATAGATAGTGTAGATAGTGTAGATAGTGTTGATAGTGTAGATAGTGTTGATAGTGTAGATAGTGTTTATAGTAATGATAGTGTAGATAGTAATGATAGATAGTGATAGATAGTGTTGATAGTGTAGATAGTGTAGATAGTGTAGATAGTAATGATAGTAATGATAGTGTAGATAGTAATGATAGTGTTGATAGTGTAAATAGTGTTGATAGTGTAGATAGTATAGATAGTGTTGATAGTTTTGATAGTGTAGATAGTGTAGATAGTGTTAATAGTGTAAATAGTGTTGATAGTGTAGATAGTGTAGATAGTGTTGATAGTGTAGATAGTGTTGATAGTGTAGATAGTGTAGATAGTGTAGTGTAGATAGTGTAGATAGTGATAGATAGTGTAGATAGTGTTGATAGTGTAGATAGTGTTGATAGTGTAGATAGTGTTGATAGTGATAGATAGTGTAGATAGTGTTGATAGTGTAGATAGTGTTGATAGTAATGATAGTGTTGATAGTAGAGATAGTGTTGATAGTGTAGATAGTGTAGATAGTGTAGATAGTGTTGATAGTAATGATAGTGTAGATAGTAATGATAGATAGTGATAGTTATGTTAGTGATAGATAGTGATAGATAGTGGTAGATAGTGTAGATAGTGTTGATAGTGTAGATAGTGTAGATAGTGTTGATAGTGTAGATAGTGTTGATAGTGTAGATAGTGTAGATAGTGTAGTGTAGATAGTGTAGATAGTGATAGATAGTGTAGATAGTGTTGATAGTGTAGATAGTGTTGATAGTGTAGATAGTGTTGATAGTGATAGATAGTGTAGATAGTGTTGATAGTGTAGATAGTGTTGATCGTAATGATAGTGTTGATAGTGTAGATAGTGTAGATAGTGTTGATAGTGTAGATAGTGTTGATAGTAATGATAGTGTAGATAGTAATGAAAGATAGTGATAGTTATGATAGTGATAGATAGTGATAGATAGTGTAGATAGTGTTGATAGTGTAGATAGTAATGATAGTAATGATAGTGTTGATTGTGTAGATAGTGCAGATAGTGATAGATAGTGTAGATAGTGTTGATAGTGTAGATAGTGTTGATAGTGTAGATAGTGTTTATAGTAATGATAGTGTAGATAGTAATGATAGATAGTGATAGATAGTGTAGATAGTGTTGATAGTGTAGATAGTGTAGATAGTAATGATAGTAATGATAGTGTAGATAGTAATGATAGTGTTGATAGTGTAAATAGTGTTGATAGTGTAGATAGTATAGATAGTGTTGATAGTTTTGATAGTGTAGATAGTGTAGATAGTGTTAATAGTGTAGATAGTGTTGATAGTGTAGATAGTGTAGATAGTGTTGATAGTGTAGATAGTGTTGATAGTGTAGATAGTGTAGATAGTGTAGTGTAGATAGTGTAGATAGTGATAGATAGTGTAGATAGTGTTGATAGTGTAGATAGTATTGATAGTGTAGATATTGTTGATAGTGATAGATAGTGTAGATAGTGTTGATAGTGTAGATAGTGTTGATAGTAATGATAGTGTTGATAGTAGAGATAGTGTTGATAGTGTAGATAGTGTAGATAGTGTAGATAGTGTAGATAGTGTTGATAGTAATGATAGTGTAGATAGTAATGATAGATAGTGATAGTTATGATAGTGATAGATAGTGATAGATAGTGGTAGATAGTGTTGATAGTGTAGATAGTGTTGATAGTGTAGATAGTGTTGATAGTAATGATATTGTAGATAGTAATGATAGATAGTGATAGTTATGATAGTGATAGATAGTGACAGATAGTGTTGATAGTGTTGATAGATAGTAATAGTAATGATAGATAGTGATAGATAGTGATAGATAGTGTAGATAGTGATAGATAGTGATAGATAGTGTAGATAGTGTTGATAGTGTAGATAGATAGTGATAGTTATGATAGTGATAGATAGTGATAGATAGCGTAGATAGTGTTGATAGTGTAGATAGTGTTGATAGTGTTGATAGATAGTGATAGATAGTGTAGATAGTGATAGATAGTAATGATAGTGTTGATAGTGCAGATAGTGTAGATAGTGTAGATAGTAATGATAGTGTTGATAGTGTAGATAGTGTAGATAGTGTTGATAGTGTAGATAGTGTTGATAGTGTAGATAGTGTTGATAGTAATGATAGTGTATATAGTAATGATAGATAGTGATAGTTATGATAGTGATAGATAGTGTAGATAGTGTAGATAGTTTTGATAGTAATGATAGTAATGATAGTGTTGATTGTGTAGATAGTGTTGATAGTGTAGATAGTGTAGATAGTGATAGATAGTGTAGATAGTGTAGATAGTGTTGATAGTGTAGATAGTGTTGATAGTGTTGACAGTAATGATAGTGTAGATAGTAATGATAGATAGTGATAGATAGTGTAGATAGTGTTGATAGTGTATTTAGTGTAGATAGTGTAGATAGTAATGATAGTAATGATAGTGTAGATAGTAATGATAGTGTTGATAGTGTAGATAGTGTAGATAGTAATGATAGTAATGATAGTGTAGATAGTGTTGATAGTGTTGATAGTGTAGATAGTGTAGATAGTAATGATAGTGTAGATAGTGTTGATAGTGTAGATAGTTATAGATAGTGTAGATAGTGTAGATAGTTATAGATAGTGTAGATAGTGTAGATAGTGTTGATAGTGTAGATGGTTATAGATAGTGTAGATAGTGTAGATAGTTATAGATAGTGTAGATAGTGTAGATAGTGTAGATAGTGATAGATAGTGTAGATAGTGTTGATAGTGTAGATAGTGTTGATAGTAATGATAGTGTAGATAGTAATGATAGATATTGATAGTTATGATAGTGATAGATAGTGATAGATAGTGTAGATAGTGTTGATAGTGTAGATAGTGTAGATAGTAATGATAGTAATGATAGTGTAGATAGTGTAGATAGTGTTGATAGATAGTGATAGTTATGATAGTGATAGATAGTGATAGATAGTGTAGTATAGTGTTGATAGTGTAGATGTTGTTGATAGATAGTGATAGATAGTGTTGATAGTGTACATAGTGTAGATAGATAGTGTAGATAGTGTAGATAGTGTTGACAGTGTTGATAGATAGTGATAGATAGTGTAGATAGTGTTTATAGATAGTGTAGATAGTGTTGATAGATAGTGTAGATAGTGTTGATAGATAGTGTAGATAGTGTAGATAGTGTTGATAGATAGTGTAGATAGCTAGTGATAGATAGTGTTTGTAGATAGTGTAGATAGTATAGATAGTGTTGATAGTGTAGATAGTGTTGATAGTGTAGATAGTATAGATAGTGTTGATAGTTTTGATATTGTAGATAGTGTAGATAGTGTTAATAGTGTAGATAGTGTTGATAGTGTAGATAGTGTAGATAGTGTTGATAGTGTAGATAGTGTTGATAGTGTAGATAGTGTAGATAGTGTAGTGTAGATAGTGTAGATAGTGATAGATAGTGTAGATAGTGTTGATAGTGTAGATAGTGTTGATAGTGTAGATAGTGTTGATAGTGATAGATAGTGTAGATAGTGTTGATAGTGTAGATAGTGTTAATAGTAATGATAGTGTTGATAGTAGAGATAGTGTTGATAGTGTAGATAGTGTAGATAGTGTAGATAGTGTAGATAGTGTTGATAGTAATGATAGTGTAGATAGTAATGATAGAGTGATAGTTATGATAGTGATAGATAGTGATAGATAGTGGTAGATAGTGTTGATAGTGTAGATAGTGTTGATAGTGTAGATAGTGTTGATAGTAATGATATTGTAGATAGTAATGATAGATAGTGATAGTTATGATAGTGATAGATAGTGATAGATAGTGTTGATAGTGTTGATAGATAGTAATAGTAATGAGAGATAGTGATAGATAGTGATAGATAGTGTAGATAGTGATAGATAGTGATAGATAGTGTAGATAGTGTTGATAGTGTAGATAGATAGTGATAGTTATGATAGTGATAGATAGTGATAGATAGCGTAGATAGTGTTGATAGTGTAGATAGTGTTGATAGTGTTGATAGATAGTGATAGATAGTGTAGATAGTGATAGATAGTAATGATAGTGTTGATAGTGCAGATAGTGTAGATAGTGTAGATAGTAATGATAGTGTTGATAGTGTAGATAGTGTAGATAGTGTTGATAGTGTAGATAGTGTTGATAGTAATGATAGTGTAGATAGTAATGATAGATATTGATAGTTATGATAGTGATAGATAGTATTATATAGTGTAGATAGTGTTGATAGTGTAGATAGTGTAGATAGTAATGATAGTAATGATAGTGTAGATAGTGTAGATAGTGTTGATAGTGTAGATAGTGTAGATAGTGTTGATAGTGATAGATAGTGTAGATAGTGTTGATAGATAGTTATAGTAATGATAGTGTTGATAGTGTAGATAGTGTAGATAGTGTAGATAGTGATAGATAGTAATGATAGTGTTGATAGTGTTGATAGTGATAGATAGTGATAGATCGTGTAGATAGTGTAGAACGTGTAGATAGTGTTGATAGTAATGATAGTGTAGATAGTAATGATAGATAGTGATAGTTATGATAGTGATAGATAGTGTGGATAGATAGTGATAGTAATCATAGCTAGTGATAGATAGTGTAGATAGTGCTAGATAGTAATGATAGTGTTGATAGTGTTGATAGTGTTGATTGTAATGATAGTGTAGATAGTAATGATAGATAGTGATAGTTATGATAGTGATAGATAGTGATGATAGTGATAGATAGTGTAGATAGTGTTGATAGATAGTAATAGTAATGATAGATAGTGATAGATAGTGATAGATAGTGATCGATACTGTAGATAGTGATAGATAGTGATAGATAATGTAGATAGTGTAGATAGTGATAGATAATGTAGATAGTGTAGATAGTGTTGATAGTGTAGATATTGTTGATAGTAATGATAGTGCAGATAGTAATGATACATAGTGATAGTTATGATAGTGATTGATAGTGATAGATAGTGATAGATAGTGTAGATAGTGTTGATAGTGTAGATAGTGTTGATAGTAATGATAGTGTTGATAGTGTAGATAGTGTAGATAGTGTTGATAGTGTAGATAGTGTTGATAGTAATGATAGTGTAGATAGTAATGATAGATAGTGATAGTTATGATAGTGATAGATAGTGATAGATAGTGTAGATAGTGTTGATAGTGTAGATAGTAATGATAGTAATGATAGTGTTGATTGTATAGATAGTGCAGATAGTGATAGATAGTGTAGATAGTGTAGATAGTGTTGATAGTGAAGATAGTGTTGATAGTGTAGATAGTGTTTATAGTATTGATAGTGTAGATAGTAATGATAGATAGTGATAGATAGTGTAGATAGTGTTGATAGTGTAGATAGTGTAGATAGTGTAGATAGTAATGATAGTAATGATAGTGTAGATAGTAATGATAGTGTTGATAGTGTAAATAGTGTTGATAGTGTTGATAGTGTAGATAGTGTAGATAGTGTAGATAGTAATGATAGTGTAGAAAGTGTTGATAGTGTAGATAGTGTTGATAGTGTAGATAGTGTAGATAGTAATGATAGTGTAGATAGTGTAGATAGTGTTGATAGTGTAGATAGTGTAGATAGTGTAGATAGTAATGATAGTGTAGATAGTGTAGATAGTTATAGATAGTGTAGATAGTGTTTATAGTAATGATAGTGTAGATAGTAATGATAGATAGTGATAGATAGTGTAGATAGTGTTGATAGTGTAGATAGTGTAGATAGTGTAGATAGTAATGATAGTAATGATAGTGTAGATAGTAATTATAGTGTTGATAGTGTAAATAGTGTTGATAGTGTTGATAGTGTAGATAGTGTAGATAGTGTAGATAGTAATGATAGTGTAGATAGTGTTGATAGTGTAGATAGTGTTGATAGTGTAGATAGTGTAGATAGTAATGATAGTGTAGATAGTGTAGATAGTGTTGATAGTGTAGATAGTAATGATAGTGTAGATAGTGTTGATAGTGTAGATAGTGTAGATAGTGTAGATAGTAATGATAGTGTAGATAGTGTAGATAGTTATAGATAGTGTAGATAGTGTTTATAGTATTGATAGTGTAGATAGTAATGATAGATAGTGATAGATAGTGTAGATAGTGTTGATAGTGTAGATAGTGTAGATAGTGTAGATAGTGTTGATAGTGTTGATAGTGTAGATAGTGTAGATAGTAATGATAGTGTAGATAGTTATAGATAGTGTTGATAGTGTAGATAGTGTAGATAGTGTAGATAGTTATAGATAGTGTAGATAGTGATAGATAATGTACATAGTGTTGATAGTGTAGATAGTGTTGATAGTAATGATAGTATAGATAGTAATGATAGATAGTGATATTTATGATAGTGATAGATAGTGATAGATAGTGTAGATAGTGTTGATTGTGTAGATAGTGTAGATAGTGTAGATAGTGTAGTGTAGATAGTGTAGATAGTGATAGATAGTGTAGATAGTGTTGATAGTGTAGATAGTGTAGATAGTGTTGATAGTGTAGATAGTGTTGATAGTGTAGATAGTGTAGATAGTGTAGTGTAGATAGTGTAGATAGTGATAGATAGTGTAGATAGTGTTGATAGTGTAGATAGTGTTGATAGTGTAGATAGTGTTGATAGTGATAGATAGTGTAGATAGTGTTGATAGTGTAGATAGTGTTGATCGTAATGATAGTGTTGATAGTGTAGATAGTGTAGATAGTGTTGATAGTGTAGATAGTGTTGATAGTAATGATAGTGTAGATAGTAATGATAGATAGTGATAGTTATGATAGTGATAGATAGTGATAGATAGTGTAGATAGTGTTGATAGTGTAGATAGTAATGATAGTAATGATAGTGTTGATTGTGTAGATAGTGCAGATAGTGATAGATAGTGTAGATAGTGTAGATAGTGTTGATAGTGTAGATAGTGTTGATAGTGTAGATAGTGTTTATAGTAATGATAGTGTAGATAGTAATGATAGATAGTGATAGATAGTGTAGATAGTGTTGATAGTGTAGATAGTGTAGATAGTAATGATAGTAATGATAGTAATGATAGTGTAGATAGTAATGATAGTGTTGATAGTGTAAATAGTGTTGATAGTGTAGATAGTATAGATAGTGTTGATAGTTTTGATAGTGTAGATAGTGTAGATAGTGTTAATAGTGTAGATAGTGTTGATAGTGTAGATAGTAATGATAGTAATGATAGTGTTGATTGTATAGATAGTGCAGATAGTGATAGATAGTGTAGATAGTGTAGATAGTGTTGATAGTGAAGATAGTGTTGATAGTGTAGATAGTGTTTATAGTAATGATAGTGTAGATAGTAATGATAGATAGTGATAGATAGTGTAGATAGTGTTGATAGTGTAGATAGTGTAGATAGTGTAGATAGTAATGATAGTAATGATAGTGTAGATAGTAATGATAGTGTTGATAGTGTAAATAGTGTTGATAGTGTTGATAGTGTAGATAGTGTAGATAGTAATGATAGTGTAGATAGTAATTATAGTGTTGATAGTGTAAATAGTGTTGATAGTGTTGATAGTGTAGATAGTGTAGATAGTGTAGATAGTAATGATAGTGTAGATAGTGTTGATAGTGTAGATAGTGTTGATAGTGTAGATAGTGTAGATAGTAATGATAGTGTAGATAGTGTAGATAGTGTTGATAGTGTAGATAGTAATGATAGTGTAGATAGTGTTGATAGTGTAGATAGTGTAGATAGTGTAGATAGTAATGATAGTGTAGATAGTGTAGATAGTTATAGATAGTGTAGATAGTGTTTATAGTATTGATAGTGTAGATAGTAATGATAGATAGTGATAGATAGTGTAGATAGTGTAGATAGTGTAGATAGTGTAGATAGTGTTGATAGTGTTGATAGTGTAGATAGTGTAGATAGTAATGATAGTGTAGATAGTTATAGATAGTGTTGATAGTGTAGATAGTGTAGATAGTGTAGATAGTTATAGATAGTGTAGATAGTGATAGATAATGTACATAGTGTTGATAGTGTAGATAGTGTTGATAGTAATGATAGTATAGATAGTAATGATAGATAGTGATATTTATGATAGTGATAGATAGTGATAGATAGTGTAGATAGTGTTGATTGTGTAGATAGTGTAGATAGTGTAGATAGTGTAGTGTAGATAGTGTAGATAGTGATAGATAGTGTAGATAGTGTTGATAGTGTAGATAGTGTAGATAGTGTTGATAGTGTAGATAGTGTTGATAGTGTAGATAGTGTAGATAGTGTAGTGTAGATAGTGTAGATAGTGATAGATAGTGTAGATAGTGTTGATAGTGTAGATAGTGTTGATAGTGTAGATAGTGTTGATAGTGATAGATAGTGTAGATAGTGTTGATAGTGTAGATAGTGTTGATCGTAATGATAGTGTTGATAGTGTAGATAGTGTAGATAGTGTTGATAGTGTAGATAGTGTTGATAGTAATGATAGTGTAGATAGTAATGATAGATAGTGATAGTTATGATAGTGATAGATAGTGATAGATAGTGTAGATAGTGTTGATAGTGTAGATAGTAATGATAGTAATGATAGTGTTGATTGTGTAGATAGTGCAGATAGTGATAGATAGTGTAGATAGTGTAGATAGTGTTGATAGTGTAGATAGTGTTGATAGTGTAGATAGTGTTTATAGTAATGATAGTGTAGATAGTAATGATAGATAGTGATAGATAGTGTAGATAGTGTTGATAGTGTAGATAGTGTAGATAGTAATGATAGTAATGATAGTAATGATAGTGTAGATAGTAATGATAGTGTTGATAGTGTAAATAGTGTTGATAGTGTAGATAGTATAGATAGTGTTGATAGTTTTGATAGTGTAGATAGTGTAGATAGTGTTAATAGTGTAGATAGTGTTGATAGTGTAGATAGTAATGATAGTAATGATAGTGTTGATTGTATAGATAGTGCAGATAGTGATAGATAGTGTAGATAGTGTAGATAGTGTTGATAGTGAAGATAGTGTTGATAGTGTAGATAGTGTTTATAGTAATGATAGTGTAGATAGTAATGATAGATAGTGATAGATAGTGTAGATAGTGTTGATAGTGTAGATAGTGTAGATAGTGTAGATAGTAATGATAGTAATGATAGTGTAGATAGTAATGATAGTGTTGATAGTGTAAATAGTGTTGATAGTGTTGATAGTGTAGATAGTGTAGATAGTAATGATAGTGTAGATAGTGTTGATAGTGTAGATAGTGTTGATAGTGTAGATAGTGTAGATAGTAATGATAGTGTAGATAGTGTAGATAGTGTTGATAGTGTAGATAGTGTAGATAGTGTAGATAGTGTAGATAGTGTAGATAGTAATGATAGTGTAGATAGTGTAGATAGTTATAGATAGTGTAGATAGTGTTTATAGTATTGATAGTGTAGATAGTAATGATAGATAGTGATAGATAGTGTAGATAGTGTTGATAGTGTAGATAGTGTAGATAGTGTAGATAGTGTTGATAGTGTTGATAGTGTAGATAGTGTAGATAGTAATGATAGTGTAGATAGTTATAGATAGTGTTGATAGTGTAGATAGTGTAGATAGTGTAGATAGTTATAGATAGTGTAGATAGTGATAGATAATGTACATAGTGTTGATAGTGTAGATAGTGTTGATAGTAATGATAGTATAGATAGTAATGATAGATAGTGATATTTATGATAGTGATAGATAGTGATAGATAGTGTAGATAGTGTTGATTGTGTAGATAGTGTAGATAGTGTAGATAGTGTAGTGTAGATAGTGTAGATAGTGATAGATAGTGTAGATAGTGTTGATAGTGTAGATAGTGTAGATAGTGTTGATAGTGTAGATAGTGTTGATAGTGTAGATAGTGTAGATAGTGTAGTGTAGATAGTGTAGATAGTGATAGATAGTGTAGATAGTGTTGATAGTGTAGATAGTGTTGATAGTGTAGATAGTGTTGATAGTGATAGATAGTGTAGATAGTGTTGATAGTGTAGATAGTGTTGATCGTAATGATAGTGTTGATAGTGTAGATAGTGTAGATAGTGTTGATAGTGTAGATAGTGTTGATAGTAATGATAGTGTAGATAGTAATGATAGATAGTGATAGTTATGATAGTGATAGATAGTGATAGATAGTGTAGATAGTGTTGATAGTGTAGATAGTAATGATAGTAATGATAGTGTTGATTGTGTAGATAGTGCAGATAGTGATAGATAGTGTAGATAGTGTAGATAGTGTTGATAGTGTAGATAGTGTTGATAGTGTAGATAGTGTTTATAGTAATGATAGTGTAGATAGTAATGATAGATAGTGATAGATAGTGTAGATAGTGTTGATAGTGTAGATAGTGTAGATAGTAATGATAGTAATGATAGTAATGATAGTGTAGATAGTAATGATAGTGTTGATAGTGTAAATAGTGTTGATAGTGTAGATAGTATAGATAGTGTTGATAGTTTTGATAGTGTAGATAGTGTAGATAGTGTTAATAGTGTAGATAGTGTTGATAGTGTAGATAGTAATGATAGTAATGATAGTGTTGATTGTATAGATAGTGCAGATAGTGATAGATAGTGTAGATAGTGTAGATAGTGTTGATAGTGAAGATAGTGTTGATAGTGTAGATAGTGTTTATAGTAATGATAGTGTAGATAGTAATGATAGATAGTGATAGATAGTGTAGATAGTGTTGATAGTGTAGATAGTGTAGATAGTGTAGATAGTAATGATAGTAATGATAGTGTAGATAGTAATGATAGTGTTGATAGTGTAAATAGTGTTGATAGTGTTGATAGTGTAGATAGTGTAGATAGTGTAGATAGTAATGATAGTGTAGAAAGTGTTGATAGTGTAGATAGTGTTGATAGTGTAGATAGTGTAGATAGTAATGATAGTGTAGATAGTGTAGATAGTGTTGATAGTGTAGATAGTGTAGATAGTGTAGATAGTAATGATAGTGTAGATAGTGTAGATAGTTATAGATAGTGTAGATAGTGTTTATAGTAATGATAGTGTAGATAGTAATGATAGATAGTGATAGATAGTGTAGATAGTGTTGATAGTGTAGATAGTGTAGATAGTGTAGATAGTAATGATAGTAATGATAGTGTAGATAGTAATTATAGTGTTGATAGTGTAAATAGTGTTGATAGTGTTGATAGTGTAGATAGTGTAGATAGTGTAGATAGTAATGATAGTGTAGATAGTGTTGATAGTGTAGATAGTGTTGATAGTGTAGATAGTGTAGATAGTAATGATAGTGTAGATAGTGTAGATAGTGTTGATAGTGTAGATAGTAATGATAGTGTAGATAGTGTTGATAGTGTAGATAGTGTAGATAGTGTAGATAGTAATGATAGTGTAGATAGTGTAGATAGTTATAGATAGTGTAGATAGTGTTTATAGTATTGATAGTGTAGATAGTAATGATAGATAGTGATAGATAGTGTAGATAGTGTTGATAGTGTAGATAGTGTAGATAGTGTAGATAGTGTTGATAGTGTTGATAGTGTAGATAGTGTAGATAGTAATGATAGTGTAGATAGTTATAGATAGTGTTGATAGTGTAGATAGTGTAGATAGTGTAGATATTTATAGATAGTGTAGATAGTGATAGATAATGTACATAGTGTTGATAGTGTAGATAGTGTTGATAGTAATGATAGTATAGATAGTAATGATAGATAGTGATATTTATGATAGTGATAGATAGTGATAGATAGTGTAGATAGTGTTGATTGTGTAGATAGTGTAGATAGTGTAGATAGTGTAGAGTAGATAGTGTAGATAGTGATAGATAGTGTAGATAGTGTTGATAGTGTAGATAGTGTAGATAGTGTTGGTAGTGTAGATAGTGTTGATAGTGTAGATAGTGTAGATAGTGTAGTGTAGATAGTGTAGATAGTGATAGATAGTGTAGATAGTGTTGATAGTGTAGATAGTGTTGATAGTGTAGATAGTGTTGATAGTGATAGATAGTGTAGATAGTGTTGATAGTGTAGATAGTGTTGATCGTAATGATAGTGTTGATAGTGTAGATAGTGTAGATAGTGTTGATAGTGTAGATAGTGTTGATAGTAATGATAGTGTAGATAGTAATGATAGATAGTGATAGTTATGATAGTGATAGATAGTGATAGATAGTGTAGATAGTGTTGATAGTGTAGATAGTAATGATAGTAATGATAGTGTTGATTGTGTAGATAGTGCAGATAGTGATAGATAGTGTAGATAGTGTAGATAGTGTTGATAGTGTAGATAGTGTTGATAGTGTAGATAGTGTTTATAGTAATGATAGTGTAGATAGTAATGATAGATAGTGATAGATAGTGTAGATAGTGTTGATAGTGTAGATAGTGTAGATAGTAATGATAGTAATGATAGTAATGATAGTGTAGATAGTAATGATAGTGTTGATAGTGTAAATAGTGTTGATAGTGTAGATAGTATAGATAGTGTTGATAGTTTTGATAGTGTAGATAGTGTAGATAGTGTTAATAGTGTAGATAGTGTTGATAGTGTAGATAGTAATGATAGTAATGATAGTGTTGATTGTATAGATAGTGCAGATAGTGATAGATAGTGTAGATAGTGTAGATAGTGTTGATAGTGAAGATAGTGTTGATAGTGTAGATAGTGTTTATAGTAATGATAGTGTAGATAGTAATGATAGATAGTGATAGATAGTGTAGATAGTGTTGATAGTGTAGATAGTGTAGATAGTGTAGATAGTAATGATAGTAATGATAGTGTAGATAGTAATGATAGTGTTGATAGTGTAAATAGTGTTGATAGTGTTGATAGTGTAGATAGTGTAGATAGTAATGATAGTGTAGATAGTGTTGATAGTGTAGATAGTGTTGATAGTGTAGATAGTGTAGATAGTAATGATAGTGTAGATAGTGTAGATAGTGTTGATAGTGTAGATAGTGTAGATAGTGTAGATAGTGTAGATAGTAATGATAGTGTAGATAGTGTAGATAGTTATAGATAGTGTAGATAGTGTTTATAGTATTGATAGTGTAGATAGTAATGATAGATAGTGATAGATAGTGTAGATAGTGTTGATAGTGTAGATAGTGTAGATAGTGTAGATAGTGTTGATAGTGTTGATAGTGTAGATAGTGTAGATAGTAATGATAGTGTAGATAGTTATAGATAGTGTTGATAGTGTAGATAGTGTAGATAGTGTAGATAGTTATAGATAGTGTAGATAGTGATAGATAATGTACATAGTGTTGATAGTGTAGATAGTGTTGATAGTAATGATAGTATAGATAGTAATGATAGATAGTGATATTTATGATAGTGATAGATAGTGATAGATAGTGTAGATAGTGTTGATTGTGTAGATAGTGTAGATAGTGTAGATAGTGTAGTGTAGATAGTGTAGATAGTGATAGATAGTGTAGATAGTGTTGATAGTGTAGATAGTGTAGATAGTGTAGATAGTGTTGATAGTGTAGATAGTGTAGATAGTGTAGTGTAGATAGTGTAGATAGTGATAGATAGTGTAGATAGTGTTGATAGTGTAGATAGTGTTGATAGTGTAGATAGTGTTGATAGTGATAGATAGTGTAGATAGTGTTGATAGTGTAGATAGTGTTGATCGTAATGATAGTGTTGATAGTGTAGATAGTGTAGATAGTGTTGATAGTGTAGATAGTGTTGATAGTAATGATAGTGTAGATAGTAATGATAGATAGTGATAGTTATGATAGTGATAGATAGTGATAGATAGTGTAGATAGTGTTGATAGTGTAGATAGTAATGATAGTAATGATAGTGTTGATTGTGTAGATAGTGCAGATAGTGATAGATAGTGTAGATAGTGTAGATAGTGTTGATAGTGTAGATAGTGTTGATAGTGTAGATAGTGTTTATAGTAATGATAGTGTAGATAGTAATGATAGATAGTGATAGATAGTGTAGATAGTGTTGATAGTGTAGATAGTGTAGATAGTAATGATAGTAATGATAGTAATGATAGTGTAGATAGTAATGATAGTGTTGATAGTGTAAATAGTGTTGATAGTGTAGATAGTATAGATAGTGTTGATAGTTTTGATAGTGTAGATAGTGTAGATAGTGTTAATAGTGTAGATAGTGTTGATAGTGTAGATAGTAATGATAGTAATGATAGTGTTGGTTGTATAGATAGTGCAGATAGTGATAGATGGTGTAGATAGTGTAGATAGTGTTGATAGTGAAGATAGTGTTGATAGTGTAGATAGTGTTTATAGTAATGATAGTGTAGATAGTAATGATAGATAGTGATAGATAGTGTAGATAGTGTTGATAGTGTAGATAGTGTAGATAGTGTAGATAGTAATGATAGTAATGATAGTGTAGATAGTAATGATAGTGTTGATAGTGTAAATAGTGTTGATAGTGTTGATAGTGTAGATAGTGTAGATAGTGTAGATAGTAATGATAGTGTAGATAGTGTTGATAGTGTAGATAGTGTTGATAGTGTAGATAGTGTAGATAGTAATGATAGTGTAGATAGTGTAGATAGTGTTGATAGTGTAGATAGTGTAGATAGTGTAGATAGTAATGATAGTGTAGATAGTGTAGATAGTTATAGATAGTGTAGATAGTGTTTATAGTAATGATAGTGTAGATAGTAATGATAGATAGTGATAGATAGTGTAGATAGTGTTGATAGTGTAGATAGTGTAGATAGTGTAGATAGTAATGATAGTAATGATAGTGTAGATAGTAATTATAGTGTTGATAGTGTAAATAGTGTTGATAGTGTTGATAGTGTAGATAGTGTAGATAGTGTAGATAGTAATGATAGTGTAGGTAGTGTTGATAGTGTAGATAGTGTTGATAGTGTAGATAGTGTAGATAGTAATGATAGTGTAGATAGTGTAGATAGTGTTGATAGTGTAGATAGTGTAGATAGTGTAGATAGTAATGATAGTGTAGATAGTGTAGATAGTTATAGATAGTGTAGATAGTGATAGATAGTGTAGATAGTGTTGATAGTGTTGATAGTGTAGATAGTGTTGATCGTAATGATAGTGTTGATAGTGTTGATAGTGTTGATCGTAATGATAGTGTTGATAGTGTAGATAGTGTAGATAGTGTTGATAGTGTAGATAGTGTTGATAGTAATGATAGTGTAGATAGTAATGATAGATAGTGATAGTTATGATAGTGATAGATAGTGATAGATAGTGTAGATAGTGTTGATAGTGTAGATAGTAATGATAGTAATGATAGTGTTGATTGTGTAGATAGTGCAGATAGTGATAGATAGTGTAGATAGTGTAGATAGTGTTGATAGTGTAGATAGTGTTGATAGTGTAGATAGTGTTTATAGTAATGATAGTGTAGATAGTAATGATAGATAGTGATAGATAGTGTAGATAGTGTTGATAGTGTAGATAGTGTAGATAGTAATGATAGTAATGATAGTAATGATAGTGTAGATAGTAATGATAGTGTTGATAGTGTAAATAGTGTTGATAGTGTAGATAGTATAGATAGTGTTGATAGTTTTGATAGTGTAGATAGTGTAGATAGTGTTAATAGTGTAGATAGTGTTGATAGTGTAGATAGTAATGATAGTAATGATAGTGTTGATTGTATAGATAGTGCAGATAGTGATAGATAGTGTAGATAGTGTAGATAGTGTTGATAGTGAAGATAGTGTTGATAGTGTAGATAGTGTTTATAGTAATGATAGTGTAGATAGTAATGATAGATAGTGATAGATAGTGTAGATAGTGTTGATAGTGTAGATAGTGTAGATAGTGTAGATAGTAATGATAGTAATGATAGTGGAGATAGTAATGATAGTGTTGATAGTGTAAATAGTGTTGATAGTGTTGATAGTGTAGATAGTGTAGATAGTGTAGATAGTAATGATAGTGTAGATAGTGTTGATAGTGTAGATAGTGTTGATAGTGTAGATAGTGTAGATAGTAATGATAGTGTAGATAGTGTAGATAGTGTTGATAGTGTAGATAGTGTAGATAGTGTAGATAGTAATGATAGTGTAGATAGTGTAGATAGTTATAGATAGTGTAGATAGTGTTTATAGTAATGATAGTGTAGATAGTAATGATAGATAGTGATAGATAGTGTAGATAGTGTTGATAGTGTAGATAGTGTAGATAGTGTAGATAGTAATGATAGTAATGATAGTGTAGATAGTAATTATAGTGTTGATAGTGTAAATAGTGTTGATAGTGTTGATAGTGTAGATAGTGTAGATAGTGTAGATAGTAATGATAGTGTAGGTAGTGTTGATAGTGTAGATAGTGTTGATAGTGTAGATAGTGTAGATAGTAATGATAGTGTAGATAGTGTAGATAGTGTTGATAGTGTAGATAGTGTAGATAGTGTAGATAGTAATGATAGTGTAGATAGTGTAGATAGTTATAGATAGTGTAGATAGTGATAGATAGTGTAGATAGTGTTGATAGTAATGATAGTGTAGATAGTAATGATAGATAGTGATAGTTATGATAGTGATAGATAGTGTAGATAGTGTAGATAGTAATGATAGTAATGATAGTGTAGATAGTGTAGATAGTGTTGATAGTGTTGATAGTGTAGATAGTGTTTATAGTAATGATAGTGTAGATAGTAATGATAGATAGTGATAGATAGTGTAGATAGTGTTGATAGTGTAGATAGTGTAGATAGTGTAGATAGTAATGATAGTAATGATAGTGTAGATAGTAATTATAGTGTTGATAGTGTAAATAGTGTTGATAGTGTTGATAGTGTAGATAGTGTAGATAGTGTAGATAGTAATGATAGTGTAGGTAGTGTTGATAGTGTAGATAGTGTTGATAGTGTAGATAGTGTAGATAGTAATGATAGTGTAGATAGTGTAGATAGTGTTGATAGTGTAGATAGTGTAGATAGTGTAGATAGTAATGATAGTGTAGATAGTGTAGATAGTTATAGATAGTGTAGATAGTGATAGATAGTGTAGATAGTGTTGATAGTAATGATAGTGTAGATAGTAATGATAGATAGTGATAGTTATGATAGTGATAGATAGTGTAGATAGTGTAGATAGTAATGATAGTAATGATAGTGTAGATAGTGTAGATAGTGTTGATAGTGTTGATAGTGTAGATAGTGTAGATAGTAATGATAGTGTAGATAGTTATAGATAGTGTTGATAGTGTAGATAGTGTAGATAGTGTAGATAGTTATAGATAGTGTAGATAGTGATAGATAATGTACATAGTGTTGATAGTGTAGATAGTGTTGATAGTAATGATAGTATAGATAGTAATGATAGATAGTGATATTTATGATAGTGATAGATAGTGATAGATAGTGTAGATAGTGTTGATTGTGTAGATAGTGTAGATAATGTAGATAGTGTAGTGTAGATAGTGTAGATAGTGATAGATAGTGTAGATAGTGTTGATAGTGTAGATAGTGTAGATAGTGTTGATAGTGTAGATAGTGTTGATAGTGTAGATAGTGTAGATAGTGTAGATAGTAATGATAGTGTAGATAGTGTAGATAGTTATAGATAGTGTAGATAGTGATAGATAGTGTAGATAGTGTTGATAGTGTTGATAGTGTAGATAGTGTTGATCGTAATGATAGTGTTGATAGTGTTGATAGTGTTGATCGTAATGATAGTGTTGATAGTGTAGATAGTGTAGATAGTGTTGATAGTGTAGATAGTGTTGATAGTAATGATAGTGTAGATAGTAATGATAGATAGTGATAGTTATGATAGTGATAGATAGTGATAGATAGTGTAGATAGTGTAGATAGTAATGATAGTAATGATAGTGTTGATTGTGTAGATAGTGCAGATAGTGATAGATAGTGTAGATAGTGTTGATAGTGTAGATAGTGTTGATAGTGTAGATAGTGTTTATAGTAATGATAGTGTAGATAGTAATGATAGATAGTGATAGATAGTGTAGATAGTGTTGATAGTGTAGATAGTGTAGATAGTAATGATAGTAATGATAGTAATGATAGTGTAGATAGTAATGATAGTGTTGATAGTGTAAATAGTGTTGATAGTGTAGATAGTATAGATAGTGTTGATAGTTTTGATAGTGTAGATAGTGTAGATAGTGTTAATAGTGTAGATAGTGTTGATAGTGTAGATAGTAATGATAGTAATGATAGTGTTGATTGTATAGATAGTGCAGATAGTGATAGATAGTGTAGATAGTGTAGATAGTGTTGATAGTGAAGATAGTGTTGATAGTGTAGATAGTGTTTATAGTAATGATAGTGTAGATAGTAATGATAGATAGTGATAGATAGTGTAGATAGTGTTGATAGTGTAGATAGTGTAGATAGTGTAGATAGTAATGATAGTAATGATAGTGTAGATAGTAATGATAGTGTTGATAGTGTAAATAGTGTTGATAGTGTTGATAGTGTAGATAGTGTAGATAGTGTAGATAGTAATGATAGTGTAGATAGTGTTGATAGTGTAGATAGTGTTGATAGTGTAGATAGTGTAGATAGTAATGATAGTGTAGATAGTGTAGATAGTGTTGATAGTGTAGATAGTGTAGATAGTGTAGATAGTAATGATAGTGTAGATAGTGTAGATAGTTATAGATAGTGTAGATAGTGTTTATAGTAATGATAGTGTAGATAGTAATGATAGATAGTGATAGATAGTGTAGATAGTGTTGATAGTGTAGATAGTGTAGATAGTGTAGATAGTAATGATAGTAATGATAGTGTAGATAGTAATTATAGTGTTGATAGTGTAAATAGTGTTGATAGTGTTGATAGTGTAGATAGTGTAGATAGTGTAGATAGTAATGATAGTGTAGGTAGTGTTGATAGTGTAGATAGTGTTGATAGTGTAGATAGTGTAGATAGTAATGATAGTGTAGATAGTGTAGATAGTGTTGATAGTGTAGATAGTGTAGATAGTAATGATAGTGTAGATAGTGTAGATAGTTATAGATAGTGTAGATAGTGATAGATAGTGTAGATAGTGTTGATAGTAATGATAGTGTAGATAGTAATGATAGATAGTGATAGTTATGATAGTGATAGATAGTGTAGATAGTGTAGATAGTAATGATAGTAATGATAGTGTAGATAGTGTAGATAGTGTTGATAGTGTTGATAGTGTAGATAGTGTTTATAGTAATGATAGTGTAGATAGTAATGATAGATAGTGATAGATAGTGTAGATAGTGTTGATAGTGTAGATAGTGTAGATAGTGTAGATAGTAATGATAGTAATGATAGTGTAGATAGTAATTATAGTGTTGATAGTGTAAATAGTGTTGATAGTGTTGATAGTGTAGATAGTGTAGATAGTGTAGATAGTAATGATAGTGTAGGTAGTGTTGATAGTGTAGATAGTGTTGATAGTGTAGATAGTGTAGATAGTAATGATAGTGTAGATAGTGTAGATAGTGTTGATAGTGTAGATAGTGTAGATAGTGTAGATAGTAATGATAGTGTAGATAGTGTAGATAGTTATAGATAGTGTAGATAGTGATAGATAGTGTAGATAGTGTTGATAGTAATGATAGTGTAGATAGTAATGATAGATAGTGATAGTTATGATAGTGATAGATAGTGTAGATAGTGTAGATAGTAATGATAGTAATGATAGTGTAGATAGTGTAGATAGTGTTGATAGTGTTGATAGTGTAGATAGTGTAGATAGTAATGATAGTGTAGATAGTTATAGATAGTGTTGATAGTGTAGATAGTGTAGATAGTGTAGATAGTTATAGATAGTGTAGATAGTGATAGATAATGTACATAGTGTTGATAGTGTAGATAGTGTTGATAGTAATGATAGTATAGATAGTAATGATAGATAGTGATATTTATGATAGTGATAGATAGTGATAGATAGTGTAGATAGTGTTGATTGTGTAGATAGTGTAGATAATGTAGATAGTGTAGTGTAGATAGTGTAGATAGTGATAGATAGTGTAGATAGTGTTGATAGTGTAGATAGTGTAGATAGTGTTGATAGTGTAGATAGTGTTGATAGTGTAGATAGTGTAGATAGTGTAGTGTAGATAGTGTAGATAGTGATAGATAGTGTAGATAGTGTTGATAGTGTAGATAGTGTTGATAGTGTAGATAGTGTTGATAGTGATAGATAGTGTAGATAGTGTTGATAGTGTAGATAGTGTTGATCGTAATGATAGTGTTGATAGTGTAGATAGTGTAGATAGTGTTGATAGTGTAGATAGTGTTGATAGTAATGATAGTGTAGATAGTAATGAAAGATAGTGATAGTTATGATAGTGATATATAGTGATAGATAGTGTAGATAGTGTTGATAGTGTAGATAGTAATGATAGTAATGATAGTGTTGATTGTGTAGATAGTGCAGATAGTGATAGATAGTGTAGATAGTGTAGATAGTGTTGATAGTGTAGATAGTGTTGATAGTGTAGATAGTGTTTATAGTAATGATAGTGTAGATAGTAATGATAGATAGTGATAGATAGTGTAGATAGTGTTGATAGTGTAGATAGTGTAGATAGTGTAGATAGTAATGATAGTAATGATAGTGTAGATAGTAATGATAGTGTTGATAGTGTAAATAGTGTTGATAGTGTAGATAGTATAGATAGTGTTGATAGTTTTGATAGTGTAGATAGTGTAGATAGTGTTAATAGTGTAAATAGTGTTGATAGTGTAGATAGTGTAGATAGTGTTGATAGTGTAGATAGTGTTGATAGTGTAGATAGTGTAGATAGTGTAGTGTAGATAGTGTAGATAGTGATAGATAGTGTAGATAGTGTTGATAGTGTAGATAGTGTTGATAGTGTAGATAGTGTTGATAGTGATAGATAGTGTAGATAGTGTTGATAGTGTAGATAGTGTTGATAGTAATGATAGTGTAGATAGTAATGATAGATAGTGATAGTTATGATAGTGATAGATAGTGATAGATAGTGGTAGATAGTGTAGATAGTGTTGATAGTGTAGATAGTGTAGATAGTGTTGATAGTGTAGATAGTGTTGATAGTGTAGATAGTGTAGATAGTGTAGTGTAGATAGTGTAGATAGTGATAGATAGTGTAGATAGTGTTGATAGTGTAGATAGTGTTGATAGTGTAGATAGTGTTGATAGTGATAGATAGTGTAGATAGTGTTGATAGTGTAGATAGTGTTGATCGTAATGATAGTGTTGATAGTGTAGATAGTGTAGATAGTGTTGATAGTGTAGATAGTGTTGATAGTAATGATAGTGTAGATAGTAATGAAAGATAGTGATAGTTATGATAGTGATAGATAGTGATAGATAGTGTAGATAGTGTTGATAGTGTAGATAGTAATGATAGTAATGATAGTGTTGATTGTGTAGATAGTGCAGATAGTGATAGATAGTGTAGATAGTGTAGATAGTGTTGATAGTGTAGATAGTGTTTATAGTAATGATAGTGTAGATAGTAATGATAGATAGTGATAGATAGTGTAGATAGTGTTGATAGTGTAGATAGTGTAGATAGTGTAGATAGTAATGATAGTAATGATAGTGTAGATAGTAATGATAGTGTAGATAGTAATGATAGTGTTGATAGTGTAAATAGTGTTGATAGTGTAGATAGTATAGATAGTGTTGATAGTTTTGATAGTGTAGATAGTGTAGATAGTGTTAATAGTGTAGTTAGTGTTGATAGTGTAGATAGTGTAGATAGTGTTGATAGTGTAGATAGTGTTGATAGTGTAGATAGTGTAGATAGTGTAGTGTAGATAGTGTAGATAGTGATAGATAGTGTAGATAGTGTTGATAGTGTAGATAGTGTTGATACTGTAGATAGTGTTGATAGTGATAGATAGTGTAGATAGTGTTGATAGTGTAGATAGTGTTGATAGTAATGATAGTGTTGATAGTAGAGATAGTGTTGATCGTAATGATAGTGTTGATAGTGTAGATAGTGTAGATAGTGTTGATAGTGTAGATAGTGTTGATAGTAATGATAGTGTAGATAGTAATGAAAGATAGTGATAGTTATGATAGTGATAGATAGTGATAGATAGTGTAGATAGTGTTGATAGTGTAGATAGTAATGATAGTAATGATAGTGTTGATTGTGTAGATAGTGCAGATAGTGATAGATAGTGTAGATAGTGTAGATAGTGTTGATAGTGTAGATAGTGTTGATAGTGTAGATAGTGTTTATAGTAATGATAGTGTAGATAGTAATGATAGATAGTGATAGATAGTGTAGATAGTGTTGATAGTGTAGATAGTGTAGATAGTGTAGATAGTAATGATAGTAATGATAGTGTAGATAGTAATGATAGTGTTGATAGTGTAAATAGTGTTGATAGTGTAGATAGTATAGATAGTGTTGATAGTTTTGATAGTGTAGATAGTGTAGATAGTGTTAATAGTGTAAATAGTGTTGATAGTGTAGATAGTGTAGATAGTGTTGATAGTGTAGATAGTGTTGATAGTGTAGATAGTGTAGATAGTGTAGTGTAGATAGTGTAGATAGTGATAGATAGTGTAGATAGTGTTGATAGTGTAGATAGTGTTGATAGTGTAGATAGTGTTGATAGTGATAGATAGTGTAGATAGTGTTGATAGTGTAGATAGTGTTGATAGTAATGATAGTGTTGATAGTAGAGATAGTGTTGATAGTGTAGATAGTGTAGATAGTGTAGATAGTGTAGATAGTGTTGATAGTAATGATAGTGTAGATAGTAATGATAGATAGTGATAGTTATGATAGTGATAGATAGTGATAGATAGTGGTAGATAGTGTAGATAGTGTTGATAGTGTAGATAGTGTAGATAGTGTTGGTAGTGTAGATAGTGTTGATAGTGTAGATAGTGTAGATAGTGTAGTGTAGATAGTGTAGATAGTGATAGATAGTGTAGATAGTGTTGATAGTGTAGATAGTGTTGATAGTGTAGATAGTGTTGATAGTGATAGATAGTGTAGATAGTGTTGATAGTGTAGATAGTGTAGATAGTGTAGTGTAGATAGTGTAGATAGTGATAGATAGTGTAGATAGTGTTGATAGTGTAGATAGTGTTGATAGTGTAGATAGTGTTGATAGTGATAGATAGTGTAGATAGTGTTGATAGTGTAGATAGTGTTGATCGTAATGATAGTGTTGATAGTGTAGATAGTGTAGATAGTGTTGATAGTGTAGATAGTGTTGATAGTAATGATAGTGTAGATAGTAATGAAAGATAGTGATAGTTATGATAGTGATAGATAGTGATAGATAGTGTAGATAGTGTTGATAGTGTAGATAGTAATGATAGTAATGATAGTGTTGATTGTGTAGATAGTGCAGATAGTGATAGATAGTGTAGATAGTGTAGATAGTGTTGATAGTGTAGATAGTGTTTATAGTAATGATAGTGTAGATAGTAATGATAGATAGTGATAGATAGTGTAGATAGTGTTGATAGTGTAGATAGTGTAGATAGTGTAGATAGTAATGATAGTAATGATAGTGTAGATAGTAATGATAGTGTAGATAGTAATGATAGTGTTGATAGTGTAAATAGTGTTGATAGTGTAGATAGTATAGATAGTGTTGATAGTTTTGATAGTGTAGATAGTGTAGATAGTGTTAATAGTGTAGATAGTGTTGATAGTGTAGATAGTGTAGATAGTGTTGATAGTGTAGATAGTGTTGATAGTGTAGATAGTGTAGATAGTGTAGTGTAGATAGTGTAGATAGTGATAGATAGTGTAGATAGTGTTGATAGTGTAGATAGTGTTGATAGTGTAGATAGTGTTGATAGTGATAGATAGTGTAGATAGTGTTGATAGTGTAGATAGTGTTGATAGTAATGATAGTGTTGATAGTAGAGATAGTGTTGATAGTGTAGATAGTGTAGATAGTGTAGATAGTGTAGATAGTGTTGATAGTGTAGATAGTGTAGATAGTGTAGATAGTAATGATAGTAATGATAGTGTAGATAGTAATGATAGTGTTGATAGTGTAAATAGTGTTGATAGTGTTGATAGTGTAGATAGTGTAGATAGTGTAGATAGTAATGATAGTGTAGATAGTGTTGATAGTGTAGATAGTGTTGATAGTGTAGATAGTGTAGATAGTAATGATAGTGTAGATAGTGTAGATAGTGTTGATAGTGTAGATAGTGTAGATAGTGTAGATAGTAATGATAGTGTAGATAGTGTAGATAGTTATAGATAGTGTAGATAGTGTTTATAGTAATGATAGTGTAGATAGTAATGATAGATAGTGATAGATAGTGTAGATAGTGTTGATAGTGTAGATAGTGTAGATAGTGTAGATAGTAATGATAGTAATGATAGTGTAGATAGTAATTATAGTGTTGATAGTGTAAATAGTGTTGATAGTGTTGATAGTGTAGATAGTGTAGATAGTGTAGATAGTAATGATAGTGTAGGTAGTGTTGATAGTGTAGATAGTGTTGATAGTGTAGATAGTGTAGATAGTAATGATAGTGTAGATAGTGTAGATAGTGTTGATAGTGTAGATAGTGTAGATAGTGTAGATAGTAATGATAGTGTAGATAGTGTAGATAGTTATAGATAGTGTAGATAGTGATAGATAGTGTAGATAGTGTTGATAGTGTTGATAGTGTAGATAGTGTTGATCGTAATGATAGTGTTGATAGTGTTGATAGTGTTGATCGTAATGATAGTGTTGATAGTGTAGATAGTGTAGATAGTGTTGATAGTGTAGATAGTGTTGATAGTAATGATAGTGTAGATAGTAATGATAGATAGTGATAGTTATGATAGTGATAGATAGTGATAGATAGTGTAGATAGTGTTGATAGTGTAGATAGTAATGATAGTAATGATAGTGTTGATTGTGTAGATAGTGCAGATAGTGATAGATAGTGTAGATAGTGTAGATAGTGTTGATAGTGTAGATAGTGTTGATAGTGTAGATAGTGTTTATAGTAATGATAGTGTAGATAGTAATGATAGATAGTGATAGATAGTGTAGATAGTGTTGATAGTGTAGATAGTGTAGATAGTAATGATAGTAATGATAGTAATGATAGTGTAGATAGTAATGATAGTGTTGATAGTGTAAATAGTGTTGATAGTGTAGATAGTATAGATAGTGTTGATAGTTTTGATAGTGTAGATAGTGTAGATAGTGTTAATAGTGTAGATAGTGTTGATAGTGTAGATAGTAATGATAGTAATGATAGTGTTGATTGTATAGATAGTGCAGATAGTGATAGATAGTGTAGATAGTGTAGATAGTGTTGATAGTGAAGATAGTGTTGATAGTGTAGATAGTGTTTATAGTAATGATAGTGTAGATAGTAATGATAGATAGTGATAGATAGTGTAGATAGTGTTGATAGTGTAGATAGTGTAGATAGTGTAGATAGTAATGATAGTAATGATAGTGTAGATAGTAATGATAGTGTTGATAGTGTAAATAGTGTTGATAGTGTTGATAGTGTAGATAGTATTGTTTTCACTATATATTTTACCTCTTGGGGATGTCATTCGAAAACATAATGTTAAATTTCACTGCTATGCAGACGACACACAGCTGTACATTTCAATGAAACATGGTGAAGCCCCAAAATTGCCCTCGCTAGAAGCCTGTGTTTCAGACATAAAGAAGTGGATGGCTGCAAACTTTCTACTTTTAAACTCGGACAAAACAGAGATGCTTGTTCTAGGTCCCAAGAAACAAAGAGATCTTCTGTTGAATCTGACAATTAATCTGGATGGTTGTACAGTCGTCTCAAATAAAACTGTGAAGGACCTCGGCGTTACTCTGGACCCTGATCTCTCTTTTGAAGAACATATCAAGACTGTTTCAAGGACAGCTTTTTTCCATCTACGTAACATTGCAAAAATCAGAAATTTTCTGTCCAAAAATGACGCAGAAAAATTAATCCATGCTTTTGTTACTTCTAGGCTGGACTACTGCAATGCTCTACTTTCCGGCTACCCGGATAAAGCACTAAATAAACTTCAGTTAGTGCTAAATACGGCTGCTAGAATCCTGACTAGAACCAAAAAATTTGATCATATTACTCCAGTGTTAGCCTCCCTACACTGGCTTCCTGTTAAGGCAAGGGCTGATTTCAAGGTTTTACTGCTAACCTACAAAGCATTACATGGGCTTGCTCCTACCTATCTTTCCGATTTGGTCCTGCCGTACATACCTACACGTACGCTACGGTCACAAGACGCAGGCCTCCTAATTGTCCCTAGAATTTCTAAGCAAACGGCTGGAGGTAGGGCTTTCTCCTATAGAGCTCCATTTTTATGGAATGGTCTGCCTACCAATGTGAGAGACGCAGACTCAGTCTCAACCTTTAAGTCTTTACTGAAGACTTATCTCTTCAGTAGGTCCTATGATTAAGTATAGTCTGGCCCAGGAGTGTGAAGGTGAACGGAAAGGCTGGAGCAACGAACCGCCCTTGCTGTCTCTGCCTTGCCGGTTCCCCTCTTTCCACTGGGATTCTCTGCCTCTAACCCTTTTACAGAGGCTGAGTCACTGGCCTACTGGTGTTCTTCCATGCCGTCCATGGGAGGGGTGCGTCACTTGAGTGGGTTGAGTCACTGACGTGGTCTTCCTGTCTGGGTTGGCGCCCCCCCCCCCCCCCCCCCCTTGGGTTGTGCCATGGCGGAGATCGTTGTGGGCTATACTCGGCCTTGTCTTAGGACGGTAAGTTGGTGGTTGGAGACATCCCTCTAGTGGTGTGGGGGCTGTGCTTTGGCAAAGTGGGTGGGGTTATATCCTGCCTGTTTGGCCCTGTCCGGGGGTATCATCGGATGGGGCCACAGTGTCTTCTGATCCCTCCTGTCTCAGCCTCCAGTATTTATGCTGCAGTAGTTTATGTGTCGGGGGGCTAGGGTCAGTCTGTTACATCTGGAGTATTTCTCTTGTCTTATCCGGTGTCCTGTGTGTATTTAAATATGCTCTCTCTAATTCTCTCTTTCTCTCTTTCTGTCTTTCTCTCGGAGGACCTGAGCCCTAGGACCATGCCTCAGGACTACCTGGTATGATGACTCCTTGCTGTCCCCAGTCCACCTGGCCGTGCTGCTGCTCCAGTTTCAACTGTTCTGCCTGCGGCTATGGAACCCTGACCTGTTCACCGGACGTGCTTGTTGCACCCTCGACAACTACTATGATTATTATTATTTGACCATGCTGGTCATTTATGAACATTTTAACATTTTAACATTTTGACCATGTTCTGTTTTAATATCCACCCTGCACAGCCAGAAGAGGACTGGCCACCCCTCATAGCCTGGTTCCTCTCTAGGTTTCTTCCTAGGTTTTTGGCCTTTCTAGGGAGTTTTTCCTAGGGAGTTTTTCCTAGCCACCGTGCTTCTTTCACATGCTTTGCTTGCTGTTTGGGGTTTTAGGCTGGGTTTCTGTACAGCACTTTGAGAATATCAGCTGATGTACGAAGGGCTATATAAAAATAAATTTGATTTGATTTGATTTGATAGTGTAGATAGTGTAGATAGTAATGATAGTGTAGATAGTGTTGATAGTGTAGATAGTGTTGATAGTGTAGATAGTGTAGATAGTAATGATAGTGTAGATAGTGTAGATAGTGTTGATAGTGTAGATAGTGTAGATAGTAATGATAGTGTAGATAGTGTAGATAGTTATAGATAGTGTAGATAGTGTTTATAGTAATGATAGTGTAGATAGTAATGATAGATAGTGATAGATAGTGTAGATAGTGTTGATAGTGTAGATAGTGTAGATAGTGTAGATAGTAATGATAGTAATGATAGTGTAGATAGTAATTATAGTGTTGATAGTGTAAATAGTGTTGATAGTGTTGATAGTGTAGATAGTGTAGATAGTGTAGATAGTAATGATAGTGTAGGTAGTGTTGATAGTGTAGATAGTGTTGATAGTGTAGATAGTGTAGATAGTAATGATAGTGTAGATAGTGTAGATAGTGTTGATAGTGTAGATAGTGTAGATAGTGTAGATAGTAATGATAGTGTAGATAGTGTAGATAGTTATAGATAGTGTAGATAGTGATAGATAGTGTAGATAGTGTTGATAGTAATGATAGTGTAGATAGTAATGATAGATAGTGATAGTTATGATAGTGATAGATAGTGTAGATAGTGTAGATAGTAATGATAGTAATGGTAGTGTAGATAGTGTAGATAGTGTTGATAGTGTTGATAGTGTAGATAGTGTTTATAGTAATGATAGTGTAGATAGTAATGATAGATAGTGATAGATAGTGTAGATAGTGTTGATAGTGTAGATAGTGTAGATAGTGTAGATAGTAATGATAGTAATGATAGTGTAGATAGTAATTATAGTGTTGATAGTGTAAATAGTGTTGATAGTGTTGATAGTGTAGATAGTGTAGATAGTGTAGATAGTAATGATAGTGTAGGTAGTGTTGATAGTGTAGATAGTGTTGATAGTGTAGATAGTGTAGATAGTAATGATAGTGTAGATAGTGTTGATAGTGTAGATAGTGTAGATAGTGTAGATAGTAATGATAGTGTAGATAGTGTAGATAGTTATAGATAGTGTAGATAGTGATAGATAGTGTAGATAGTGTTGATAGTAATGATAGTGTAGATAGTAATGATAGATAGTGATAGTTATGATAGTGATAGATAGTGTAGATAGTGTAGATAGTAATGATAGTAATGATAGTGTAGATAGTGTAGATAGTGTTGATAGTGTTGATAGTGTAGATAGTGTAGATAGTAATGATAGTGTAGATAGTTATAGATAGTGTTGATAGTGTAGATAGTGTAGATAGTGTAGATAGTTATAGATAGTGTAGATAGTGATAGATAATGTACATAGTGTTGATAGTGTAGATAGTGTTGATAGTAATGATAGTATAGATAGTAATGATAGATAGTGATATTTATGATAGTGATAGATAGTGATAGATAGTGTAGATAGTGTTGATTGTGTAGATAGTGTAGATAATGTAGATAGTGTAGTGTAGATAGTGTAGATAGTGATAGATAGTGTAGATAGTGTTGATAGTGTAGATAGTGTAGATAGTGTTGATAGTGTAGATAGTGTTGATAGTGTAGATAGTGTAGATAGTGTAGTGTAGATAGTGTAGATAGTGATAGATAGTGTAGATAGTGTTGATAGTGTAGATAGTGTTGATAGTGTAGATAGTGTTGATAGTGATAGATAGTGTAGATAGTGTTGATAGTGTAGATAGTGTTGATCGTAATGATAGTGTTGATAGTGTAGATAGTGTAGATAGTGTTGATAGTGTAGATAGTGTTGATAGTAATGATAGTGTAGATAGTAATGAAAGATAGTGATAGTTATGATAGTGATAGATAGTGATAGATAGTGTAGATAGTGTTGATAGTGTAGATAGTAATGATAGTAATGATAGTGTTGATTGTGTAGATAGTGCAGATAGTGATAGATAGTGTAGATAGTGTAGATAGTGTTGATAGTGTAGATAGTGTTGATAGTGTAGATAGTGTTTATAGTAATGATAGTGTAGATAGTAATGATAGATAGTGATAGATAGTGTAGATAGTGTTGATAGTGTAGATAGTGTAGATAGTGTAGATAGTAATGATAGTAATGATAGTGTAGATAGTAATGATAGTGTTGATAGTGTAAATAGTGTTGATAGTGTAGATAGTATAGATAGTGTTGATAGTTTTGATAGTGTAGATAGTGTAGATAGTGTTAATAGTGTAAATAGTGTTGATAGTGTAGATAGTGTAGATAGTGTTGATAGTGTAGATAGTGTTGATAGTGTAGATAGTGTAGATAGTGTAGTGTAGATAGTGTAGATAGTGATAGATAGTGTAGATAGTGTTGATAGTGTAGATAGTGTTGATAGTGTAGATAGTGTTGATAGTGATAGATAGTGTAGATAGTGTTGATAGTGTAGATAGTGTTGATAGTAATGATAGTGTTGATAGTAGAGATAGTGTTGATAGTGTAGATAGTGTAGATAGTGTAGATAGTGTAGATAGTGTTGATAGTAATGATAGTGTAGATAGTAATGATAGATAGTGATAGTTATGATAGTGATAGATAGTGATAGATAGTGGTAGATAGTGTAGATAGTGTTGATAGTGTAGATAGTGTAGATAGTAATGATAGTGTAGATAGTGTAGATAGTGTTGATAGTGTAGATAGTGTAGATAGTAATGATAGTGTAGATAGTGTAGATAGTTATAGATAGTGTAGATAGTGTTTATAGTAATGATAGTGTAGATAGTAATGATAGATAGTGATAGATAGTGTAGATAGTGTTGATAGTGTAGATAGTGTAGATAGTAATGATAGTAATGATAGTGTAGATAGTAATTATAGTGTTGATAGTGTAAATAGTGTTGATAGTGTTGATAGTGTAGATAGTGTAGATAGTGTAGATAGTAATGATAGTGTAGGTAGTGTTGATAGTGTAGATAGTGTTGATAGTGTAGATAGTGTAGATAGTAATGATAGTGTAGATAGTGTAGATAGTGTTGATAGTGTAGATAGTGTAGATAGTGTAGATAGTAATGATAGTGTAGATAGTGTAGATAGTTATAGATAGTGTAGATAGTGATAGATAGTGTAGATAGTGTTGATAGTAATGATAGTGTAGATAGTAATGATAGATAGTGATAGTTATGATAGTGATAGATAGTGTAGATAGTGTAGATAGTAATGATAGTAATGATAGTGTAGATAGTGTAGATAGTGTTGATAGTGTTGATAGTGTAGATAGTGTTTATAGTAATGATAGTGTAGATAGTAATGATAGATAGTGATAGATAGTGTAGATAGTGTTGATAGTGTAGATAGTGTAGATAGTGTAGATAGTAATGATAGTAATGATAGTGTAGATAGTAATTATAGTGTTGATAGTGTAAATAGTGTTGATAGTGTTGATAGTGTAAATAGTGTAGATAGTGTAGATAGTAATGATAGTGTAGGTAGTGTTGATAGTGTAGATAGTGTTGATAGTGTAGATAGTGTAGATAGTAATGATAGTGTAGATAGTGTAGATAGTGTTGATAGTGTAGATAGTGTAGATAGTGTAGATAGTAATGATAGTGTAGATAGTGTAGATAGTTATAGATAGTGTAGATAGTGATAGATAGTGTAGATAGTGTTGATAGTAATGATAGTGTAGATAGTAATGATAGATAGTGATAGTTATGATAGTGATAGATAGTGTAGATAGTGTAGATAGTAATGATAGTAATGATAGTGTAGATAGTGTAGATAGTGTTGATAGTGTTGATAGTGTAGATAGTGTAGATAGTAATGATAGTGTAGATAGTTATAGATAGTGTTGATAGTGTAGATAGTGTAGATAGTGTAGATAGTTATAGATAGTGTAGATAGTGATAGATAATGTACATAGTGTTGATAGTGTAGATAGTGTTGATAGTAATGATAGTATAGATAGTAATGATAGATAGTGATATTTATGATAGTGATAGATAGTGATAGATAGTGTAGATAGTGTTGATTGTGTAGATAGTGTAGATAATGTAGATAGTGTAGTGTAGATAGTGTAGATAGTGATAGATAGTGTAGATAGTGTTGATAGTGTAGATAGTGTAGATAGTGTTGATAGTGTAGATAGTGTTGATAGTGTAGATAGTGTAGATAGTGTAGTGTAGATAGTGTAGATAGTGATAGATAGTGTAGATAGTGTTGATAGTGTAGATAGTGTTGATAGTGTAGATAGTGTTGATAGTGATAGATAGTGTAGATAGTGTTGATAGTGTAGATAGTGTTGATCGTAATGATAGTGTTGATAGTGTAGATAGTGTAGATAGTGTTGATAGTGTAGATAGTGTTGATAGTAATGATAGTGTAGATAGTAATGAAAGATAGTGATAGTTATGATAGTGATAGATAGTGATAGATAGTGTAGATAGTGTTGATAGTGTAGATAGTAATGATAGTAATGATAGTGTTGATTGTGTAGATAGTGCAGATAGTGATAGATAGTGTAGATAGTGTAGATAGTGTTGATAGTGTAGATAGTGTTGATAGTGTAGATAGTGTTTATAGTAATGATAGTGTAGATAGTAATGATAGATAGTGATAGATAGTGTAGATAGTGTTGATAGTGTAGATAGTGTAGATAGTGTAGATAGTAATGATAGTAATGATAGTGTAGATAGTAATGATAGTGTTGATAGTGTAAATAGTGTTGATAGTGTAGATAGTATAGATAGTGTTGATAGTTTTGATAGTGTAGATAGTGTAGATAGTGTTAATAGTGTAAATAGTGTTGATAGTGTAGATAGTGTAGATAGTGTTGATAGTGTAGATAGTGTTGATAGTGTAGATAGTGTAGATAGTGTAGTGTAGATAGTGTAGATAGTGATAGATAGTGTAGATAGTGTTGATAGTGTAGATAGTGTTGATAGTGTAGATAGTGTTGATAGTGATAGATAGTGTAGATAGTGTTGATAGTGTAGATAGTGTTGATAGTAATGATAGTGTTGATAGTAGAGATAGTGTTGATAGTGTAGATAGTGTAGATAGTGTAGATAGTGTAGATAGTGTTGATAGTAATGATAGTGTAGATAGTAATGATAGATAGTGATAGTTATGATAGTGATAGATAGTGATAGATAGTGGTAGATAGTGTAGATAGTGTTGATAGTGTAGATAGTGTAGATAGTGTTGATAGTGTAGATAGTGTTGATAGTGTAGATAGTGTAGATAGTGTAGTGTAGATAGTGTAGATAGTGATAGATAGTGTAGATAGTGTTGATAGTGTAGATAGTGTTGATAGTGTAGATAGTGTTGATAGTGATAGATAGTGTAGATAGTGTTGATAGTGTAGATAGTGTTGATCGTAATGATAGTGTTGATAGTGTAGATAGTGTAGATAGTGTTGATAGTGTAGATAGTGTTGATACTAATGATAGTGTAGATAGTAATGAAAGATAGTGATAGTTATGATAGTGATAGATAGTGTAGATAGTGTTGATAGTGTAGATAGTAATGATAGTAATGATAGTGTTGATTGTGTAGATAGTGCAGATAGTGATAGATAGTGTAGATAGTGTAGATAGTGTTGATAGTGTAGATAGTGTTGATAGTGTAGATAGTGTTTATAGTAATGATAGTGTAGATAGTAATGATAGATAGTGATAGATAGTGTAGATAGTGTTGATAGTGTAGATAGTGTAGATAGTGTAGATAGTAATGATAGTAATGATAGTGTAGATAGTAATGATAGTGTTGATAGTGTAAATAGTGTTGATAGTGTAGATAGTATAGATAGTGTTGATAGTTTTGATAGTGTAGATAGTGTAGATAGTGTTAATAGTGTAGATAGTGTTGATAGTGTAGATAGTGTAGATAGTGTTGATAGTGTAGATAGTGTTGATAGTGTAGATAGTGTAGATAGTGTAGTGTAGATAGTGTAGATAGTGATAGATAGTGTAGATAGTGTTGATAGTGTAGATAGTGTTGATAGTGTAGATAGTGTTGATAGTGATAGATAGTGTAGATAGTGTTGATAGTGTAGATAGTGTTGATAGTAATGATAGTGTTGATAGTAGAGATAGTGTTGATAGTGTAGATAGTGTAGATAGTGTAGATAGTGTAGATAGTGTTGATAGTAATGATAGTGTAGATAGTAATGATAGATAGTGATAGTTATGATAGTGATAGATAGTGATAGATAGTGGTAGATAGTGTTGATAGTGTAGATAGTGTTGATAGTAATGACATTGTAGATAGTAATGATAGATAGTGATAGTTATGATAGTGATAGATAGTGATAGATAGTGTTGATAGTGTTGATAGATAGTAATAGTAATGATAGATAGTGATAGATAGTGATAGATAGTGTAGATAGTGATAGATAGTGATAGATAGTGTAGATAGTGTAGATAGTGTAGATAGTGTAGATAATTATAGATAGTGTAGATAGTGATAGATAATGTACATAGTGTTGATAGTGTAGATAGTGTTGATAGTAATGATAGTATAGATAGTAATGATAGATAGTGATATTTATGATAGTGATAGATAGTGATAGATAGTGTAGACAGTGTTGATTGTGTAGATAGTGTAGATAGTGTAGATAGTGTAGTGTAGATAGTGTAGATAGTGATAGATAGTGTAGATAGTGTTGATAGTGTAGATAGTGTAGATAGTGTTAATAGTGTAGATAGTGTTGATAGTGTAGATAGTGTAGATAGTGTAGTGTAGATAGTGTAGATAGTGATAGATAGTGTAGATAGTGTTGATAGTGTAGATAGTGTTGATAGTGTAGATAGTGTTGATAGTGATAGATAGTGTAGATAGTGTTGATAGTGTAGATAGTGTTGATCGTAATGATAGTGTTGATAGTGTAGATAGTGTTGATAGTGTAGATAGTGTTGATAGTAATGATAGTGTAGATAGTAATGATAGATAGTGATAGTTATGATAGTGATAGATAGTGATAGATAGTGTAGATAGTGTTGATAGTGTAGATAGTAATGATAGTAATGATAGTGTTGATTGTGTAGATAGTGCAGATAGTGATAGATAGTGTAGATAGTGTAGATAGTGTTGATAGTGTAGATAGTGTTGATAGTGTAGATAGTGTTTATAGTAATGATAGTGTAGATAGTAATGATAGATAGTGATAGATAGTGTAGATAGTGTTGATAGTGTAGATAGTGTAGATAGTGTAGATAGTGTTTATAGTAATGATAGTGTAGATAGTAATGATAGATAGTGATAGATAGTGTAGAGTGTTGATAGTGTAGATAGTGTAGATAGTAATGATAGTAATGATAGTAATGATAGTGTAGATAGTAATTATAGTGTTGATAGTGTAAATAGTGTTGATAGTGTTGATAGTGTAGATAGTAATGATAGTAATGATAGTGTAGATAGTGTAGATAGTGTTGATAGTGTTGATAGTGTAGATAGTGTAGATAGTAATGATAGTGTAGATAGTTATAGATAGTGTTGATAGTGTAGATAGTGTAGATAGTGTAGATAGTTATAGATAGTGTAGATAGTGATAGATAATGTACATAGTGTTGATAGTGTAGATAGTGTTGATAGTAATGATAGTATAGATAGTAATGATAGATAGTGATATTTATGATAGTGATAGATAGTGATAGATAGTGTAGATAGTGTTGATTGTGTAGATAGTGTAGATAATGTAGATAGTGTAGTGTAGATAGTGTAGATAGTGATAGATAGTGTAGATAGTGTTGATAGTGTAGATAGTGTAGATAGTGTTGATAGTGTAGATAGTGTTGATAGTGTAGATAGTGTAGATAGTGTAGTGTAGATAGTGTAGATAGTGAAAAATAGTGTAGATAGTGTTGATAGTGTACATAGTGTTGATAGTGTAGATAGTGTTGATAGTGATAGATAGTGTAGATAGTGTTGATAGTGTAGATAGTGTTGATCGTAATGATAGTGTTGATAGTGTAGATAGTGTAGATAGTGTTGATAGTGTAGATAGTGTTGATAGTAATGATAGTGTAGATAGTAATGAAAGATAGTGATAGTTATGATAGTGATAGATAGTGATAGATAGTGTAGATAGTGTTGATAGTGTAGATAGTAATGATAGTAATGATAGTGTTGATTGTGTAGATAGTGCAGATAGTGATAGATAGTGTAGATAGTGTAGATAGTGTTGATAGTGTAGATAGTGTTGATAGTGTAGATAGTGTTTATAGTAATGATAGGGTAGATAGTAATGATAGATAGTGATAGATAGTGTAGATAGTGTTGATAGTGTAGATAGTGTAGATAGTGTAGATAGTAATGATAGTAATGATAGTGTAGATAGTAATGATAGTGTTGATAGTGTAAATAGTGTTGATAGTGTAGATAGTATAGATAGTGTTGATAGTTTTGATAGTGTAGATAGTGTAGATAGTGTTAATAGTGTAGATAGTGTTGATAGTGTAGATAGTGTAGATAGTGTTGATAGTGTAGATAGTGTTGATAGTGTAGATAGTGTAGATAGTGTAGTGTAGATAGTGTAGATAGTGATAGATAGTGTAGATAGTGTTGATAGTGTAGATAGTGTTGATAGTGTAGATAGTGTTGATAGTGATAGATAGTGTAGATAGTGTTGATAGTGTAGATAGTGTTTATAGTAATGATAGTGTAGATAGTGTTGATAGTGTAGATAGTAATGATAGTAATGATAGTGTTGATTGTGTAGATAGTGCAGATAGTGATAGATAGTGTAGATAGTGTAGATAGTGTTGATAGTGTAGATAGTGTTGATAGTGTAGATAGTGTTTATAGTAATGATAGTGTAGATAGTAATGATAGATAGTGATAGATAGTGTAGATAGTGTTGATAGTGTAGATAGTGTAGATAGTGTAGATAGTAATGATAGTAATGATAGTGTAGATAGTAATGATAGTGTTGATAGTGTAAATAGTGTTGATAGTGTAGATAGTATAGATAGTGTTGATAGTTTTGATAGTGTAGATAGTGTAGATAGTGTTAATAGTGTAGATAGTGTTGATAGTGTAGATAGTGTAGATAGTGTTGATAGTGTAGATAGTGTTGATAGTGTAGATAGTGTAGATAGTGTAGTGTAGATAGTGTAGATAGTGATAGATAGTGTAGATAGTGTTGATAGTGTAGATAGTGTTGATAGTGTAGATAGTGTTGATAGTGATAGATAGTGTAGATAGTGTTGATAGTGTAGATAGTGTTTATAGTAATGATAGTGTTGATAGTAGAGATAGTGTTGATAGTGTAGATAGTGTAGATAGTGTAGATAGTGTAGATAGTGTTGATAGTAATGATAGTGTAGATAGTAATGATAGATAGTGATAGTTATGATAGTGATAGATAGTGATAGATAGTGGTAGATAGTGTTGATAGTGTAGATAGTGTTGATAGTAATGACATTGTAGATAGTAATGATAGATAGTGATAGTTATGATAGTGATAGATAGTGATAGATAGTGTTGATAGTGTTGATAGATAGTAATAGTAATGATAGATAGTGATAGATAGTGATAGATAGTGTAGATAGTGATAGATAGTGATAGATAGTGTAGATAGTGTAGATAGTGTAGATAGTGTAGATAATTATAGATATTGTAGATAGTGATAGATAATGTACATAGTGTTGATAGTGTAGATAGTGTTGATAGTAATGATAGTATAGATAGTAATGATAGATAGTGATATTTATGATAGTGATAGATAGTGATAGATAGTGTAGATAGTGTTGATTGTGTAGATAGTGTAGATAGTGTAGATAGTGTAGTGTAGATAGTGTAGATAGTGATAGATAGTGTAGATAGTGTTGATAGTGTAGATAGTGTAGATAGTGTTAATAGTGTAGATAGTGTTGATAGTGTAGATAGTGTAGATAGTGTAGTGTAGATAGTGTAGATAGTGATAGATAGTGTAGATAGTGTTGATAGTGTAGATAGTGTTGATAGTGTAGATAGTGTTGATAGTGATAGATAGTGTAGATAGTGTTGATAGTGTAGATAGTGTTGATCGTAATGATAGTGTTGATAGTGTAGATAGTGTTGATAGTGTAGATAGTGTTGATAGTAATGATAGTGTAGATAGTAATGATAGATAGTGATAGTTATGATAGTGATAGATAGTGATAGATAGTGTAGATAGTGTTGATAGTGTAGATAGTAATGATAGTAATGATAGTGTTGATTGTGTAGATAGTGCAGATAGTGATAGATAGTGTAGATAGTGTAGATAGTGTTGATAGTGTAGATAGTGTTGATAGTGTAGATAGTGTTTATAGTAATGATAGTGTAGATAGTAATGATAGATAGTGATAGATAGTGTAGATAGTGTTGATAGTGTAGATAGTGTAGATAGTGTAGATAGTGTTTATAGTAATGATAGTGTAGATAGTAATGATAGATAGTGATAGATAGTGTAGAGTGTTGATAGTGTAGATAGTGTAGATAGTAATGATAGTAATGATAGTGTAGATAGTAATTATAGTGTTGATAGTGTAAATAGTGTTGATAGTGTTGATAGTGTAGATAGTAATGATAGTAATGATAGTGTAGATAGTGTAGATAGTGTTGATAGTGTTGATAGTGTAGATAGTGTAGATAGTAATGATAGTGTAGATAGTTATAGATAGTGTTGATAGTGTAGATAGTGTAGATAGTGTAGATAGTTATAGATAGTGTAGATAGTGATAGATAATGTACATAGTGTTGATAGTGTAGATAGTGTTGATAGTAATGATAGTATAGATAGTAATGATAGATAGTGATATTTATGATAGTGATAGATAGTGATAGATAGTGTAGATAGTGTTGATTGTGTAGATAGTGTAGATAATGTAGATAGTGTAGTGTAGATAGTGTAGATAGTGATAGATAGTGTAGATAGTGTTGATAGTGTAGATAGTGTAGATAGTGTTGATAGTGTAGATAGTGTTGATAGTGTAGATAGTGTAGATAGTGTAGTGTAGATAGTGTAGATAGTGATAGATAGTGTAGATAGTGTTGATAGTGTAGATAGTGTTGATAGTGTAGATAGTGTTGATAGTGATAGATAGTGTAGATAGTGTTGATAGTGTAGATAGTGTTGATCGTAATGATAGTGTTGATAGTGTAGATAGTGTAGATAGTGTTGATAGTGTAGATAGTGTTGATAGTAATGATAGTGTAGATAGTAATGAAAGATAGTGATAGTTATGATAGTGATAGATACTGATAGATAGTGTAGATAGTGTTGATAGTGTAGATAGTAATGATAGTAATGATAGTGTTGATTGTGTAGATAGTGCAGATAGTGATAGATAGTGTAGATAGTGTAGATAGTGTTGATAGTGTAGATAGTGTTGATAGTGTAGATAGTGTTTATAGTAATGATAGTGTAGATAGTAATGATAGATAGTGATAGATAGTGTAGATAGTGTTGATAGTGTAGATAGTGTAGATAGTGTAGATAGTAATGATAGTAATGATAGTGTAGATAGTAATGATAGTGTTGATAGTGTAAATAGTGTTGATAGTGTAGATAGTATAGATAGTGTTGATAGTTTTGATAGTGTAGATAGTGTAGATAGTGTTAATAGTGTAAATAGTGTTGATAGTGTAGATAGTGTAGATAGTGTTGATAGTGTAGATAGTGTTGATAGTGTAGATAGTGTAGATAGTGTAGTGTAGATAGTGTAGATAGTGATAGATAGTGTAGATAGTGTTGATAGTGTAGATAGTGTTGATAGTGTAGATAGTGTTGATAGTGATAGATAGTGTAGATAGTGTTGATAGTGTAGATAGTGTTGATAGTAATGATAGTGTTGATAGTAGAGATAGTGTTGATAGTGTAGATAGTGTAGATAGTGTAGATAGTGTAGATAGTGTTGATAGTAATGATAGTGTAGATAGTAATGATAGATAGTGATAGTTATGATAGTGATAGATAGTGATAGATAGTGGTAGATAGTGTAGATAGTGTTGATAGTGTAGATAGTGTAGATAGTGTTGATAGTGTAGATAGTGTTGATAGTGTAGATAGTGTAGATAGTGTAGTGTAGATAGTGTAGATAGTGATAGATAGTGTAGATAGTGTTGATAGTGTAGATAGTGTTGATAGTGTAGATAGTGTTGATAGTGATAGATAGTGTAGATAGTGTTGATAGTGTAGATAGTGTTGATCGTAATGATAGTGTTGATAGTGTAGATAGTGTAGATAGTGTTGATAGTGTAGATAGTGTTGATAGTAATGATAGTGTAGATAGTAATGAAAGATAGTGATAGTTATGATAGTGATAGATAGTGATAGATAGTGTAGATAGTGTTGATAGTGTAGATAGTAATGATAGTAATGATAGTGTTGATTGTGTAGATAGTGCAGATAGTGATAGATAGTGTAGATAGTGTAGATAGTGTTGATAGTGTAGATAGTGTTGATAGTGTAGATAGTGTTTATAGTAATGATAGTGTAGATAGTAATGATAGATAGTGATAGATAGTGTAGATAGTGTTGATAGTGTAGATAGTGTAGATAGTGTAGATAGTAATGATAGTAATGATAGTGTAGATAGTAATGATAGTGTTGATAGTGTAAATAGTGTTGATAGTGTAGATAGTATAGATAGTGTTGATAGTTTTGATAGTGTAGATAGTGTAGATAGTGTTAATAGTGTAGATAGTGTTGATAGTGTAGATAGTGTAGATAGTGTTGATAGTGTAGATAGTGTTGATAGTGTAGATAGTGTAGATAGTGTAGTGTAGATAGTGTAGATAGTGATAGATAGTGTAGATAGTGTTGATAGTGTAGATAGTGTTGATAGTGTAGATAGTGTTGATAGTGATAGATAGTGTAGATAGTGTTGATAGTGTAGATAGTGTTGATAGTAATGATAGTGTTGATAGTAGAGATAGTGTTGATAGTGTAGATAGTGTAGATAGTGTAGATAGTGTAGATAGTGTTGATAGTAATGATAGTGTAGATAGTAATGATAGATAGTGATAGTTATGATAGTGATAGATAGTGATAGATAGTGGTAGATAGTGTTGATAGTGTAGATAGTGTTGATAGTAATGACATTGTAGATAGTAATGATAGATAGTGATAGTTATGATAGTGATAGATAGTGATAGATAGTGTTGATAGTGTTGATAGATAGTAATAGTAATGATAGATAGTGATAGATAGTGATAGATAGTGTAGATAGTGATAGATAGTGATAGATAGTGTAGATAGTGTAGATAGTGTAGATAGTGTAGATAATTATAGATAGTGTAGATAGTGATAGATAATGTACATAGTGTTGATAGTGTAGATAGTGTTGATAGTAATGATAGTATAGATAGTAATGATAGATAGTGATATTTATGATAGTGATAGATAGTGATAGATAGTGTAGATAGTGTTGATTGTGTAGATAGTGTAGATAGTGTAGATAGTGTAGTGTAGATAGTGTAGATAGTGATAGATAGTGTCGATAGTGTTGATAGTGTAGATAGTGTAGATAGTGTTGATAGTGTAGATAGTGTTGATAGTGTAGATAGTGTAGATAGTGTATTGTAGATAGTGTAGATAGTGATAGATAGTGTAGATAGTGTTGATAGTGTAGATAGTGTTGATAGTGTAGATAGTGTTGATAGTGATAGATAGTGTAGATAGTGTTGATAGTGTAGATAGTGTTGATCGTAATGATAGTGTTGATAGTGTAGATAGTGTAGATAGTGTTGATAGTGTAGATAGTGTTGATAGTAATGATAGTGTAGATAGTAATGATAGATAGTGATAGTTATGATAGTGATAGATAGTGATAGATAGTGTAGATAGTGTTGATAGTGTAGATAGTAATGATAGTAATGATAGTGTTGATTGTGTAGATAGTGCAGATAGTGATAGATAGTGTAGATAGTGTAGATAGTGTTGATAGTGTAGATAGTGTTGATAGTGTAGATAGTGTAGATAGTGTAGTGTAGATAGTGTAGATAGTGATAGATAGTGTAGATAGTGTTGATAGTGTAGATAGTGTTGATAGTGTAGATAGTGTTGATAGTGATAGATAGTGTAGATAGTGTTGATAGTGTAGATAGTGTTGATCGTAATGATAGTGTTGATAGTGTAGATAGTGTAGATAGTGTTGATAGTGTAGATAGTGTTGATAGTAATGATAGTGTAGATAGTAATGATAGATAGTGATAGTTATGATAGTGATAGATAGTGATAGATAGTGTAGATAGTGTTGATAGTGTAGATAGTAATGATAGTAATGATAGTGTTGATTGTGTAGATAGTGCAGATAGTGATAGATAGTGTAGATAGTGTAGATAGTGTTGATAGTGTAGATAGTGTTTATAGTAATGATAGTGTAGATAGTAATGATAGATAGTGATAGATAGTGTAGATAGTGTTGATAGTGTAGATAGTGTAGATAGTGTTTATAGTAATGATAGTGTAGATAGTAATGATAGATAGTGATAGATAGTGTAGATAGTGTTGATAGTGTAGATAGTGTAGATAGTGTAGATAGTAATGATAGTAATGATAGTGTAGATAGTAATTATAGTGTTGATAGTGTAAATAGTGTTGATAGTGTTGATAGTGTAGATAGTGTAGATAGTGTAGATAGTAATGATAGTGTAGATAGTGTTGATAGTGTAGATAGTGTTGATAGTGTAGATAGTGTAGATAGTAATGATAGTGTAGATAGTGTAGATAGTGTTGATAGTGTAGATAGTGTAGATAGTGTAGATAGTAATGATAGTGTAGATAGTGTAGATAGTTATAGATAGTGTAGATAGTGTTTATAGTAATGATAGTGTAGATAGTAATGATAGATAGTGATAGATAGTGTAGATAGTGTTGATAGTGTAGATAGTGTAGATAGTGTAGATAGTAATGATAGTAATGATAGTGTAGATAGTAATTATAGTGTTGATAGTGTAAATAGTGTTGATAGTGTTGATAGTGTAGATAGTGTAGATAGTGTAGATAGTAATGATAGTGTAGGTAGTGTTGATAGTGTAGATAGTGTTGATAGTGTAGATAGTGTAGATAGTAATGATAGTGTAGATAGTGTAGATAGTGTTGATAGTGTAGATAGTGTAGATAGTGTAGATAGTAATGATAGTGTAGATAGTGTAGATAGTTATAGATAGTGTAGATAGTGTTGATAGTAATGATAGTGTAGATAGTAATGATAGATAGTGATAGTTATGATAGTGATAGATAGTGTAGATAGTGTAGATAGTAATGATAGTAATGATAGTGTAGATAGTGTAGATAGTGTTGATAGTGTTGATAGTGTAGATAGTGTTTATAGTAATGATAGTGTAGATAGTAATGATAGATAGTGATAGATAGTGTAGATAGTGTTGATAGTGTAGATAGTGTAGATAGTGTAGATAGTAATGATAGTAATGATAGTGTAGATAGTAATTATAGTGTTGATAGTGTAAATAGTGTTGATAGTGTTGATAGTGTAGATAGTGTAGATAGTGTAGATAGTAATGATAGTGTAGGTAGTGTTGATAGTGTAGATAGTGTTGATAGTGTAGATAGTGTAGATAGTAATGATAGTGTAGATAGTGTAGATAGTGTTGATAGTGTAGATAGTGTAGATAGTGTAGATAGTAATGATAGTGTAGATAGTGTAGATAGTTATAGATAGTGTAGATAGTGATAGATAGTGTAGATAGTGTTGATAGTAATGATAGTGTAGATAGTAATGATAGATAGTGATAGTTATGATAGTGATAGATAGTGTAGATAGTGTAGATAGTAATGATAGTAATGATAGTGTAGATAGTGTAGATAGTGTTGATAGTGTTGATAGTGTAGATAGTGTAGATAGTAATGATAGTGTAGATAGTTATAGATAGTGTTGATAGTGTAGATAGTGTAGATAGTGTAGATAGTTATAGATAGTGTAGATAGTGATAGATAATGTACATAGTGTTGATAGTGTAGATAGTGTTGACAGTAATGATAGTATAGATAGTAATGATAGATAGTGATATTTATGATAGTGATAGATAGTGATAGATAGTGTAGATAGTGTTGATTGTGTAGATAGTGTAGATAATGTAGATAGTGTAGTGTAGATAGTGTAGATAGTGATAGATAGTGTAGATAGTGTTGATAGTGTAGATAGTGTAGATAGTGTTGATAGTGTAGATAGTGTTGATAGTGTAGATAGTGTAGATAGTGTAGTGTAGATAGTGTAGATAGTGATAGATAGTGTAGATAGTGTTGATAGTGTAGATAGTGTTGATAGTGTAGATAGTGTTGATAGTGATAGATAGTGTAGATAGTGTTGATAGTGTAGATAGTGTAGATAGTGTTGATAGTGTAGATAGTGTTGATAGTAATGATAGTGTAGATAGTAATGAAAGATAGTGATAGTTATGATAGTGATAGATAGTGATAGATAGTGTAGATAGTGTTGATAGTGTAGATAGTAATGATAGTAATGATAGTGTTGATTGTGTAGATAGTGCAGATAGTGATAGATAGTGTAGATAGTGTAGATAGTGTTGATAGTGTAGATAGTGTTGATAGTGTAGATAGTGTTTATAGTAATGATAGTGTAGATAGTAATGATAGATAGTGATAGATAGTGTAGATAGTGTTGATAGTGTAGATAGTGTAGATAGTGTAGATAGTAATGATAGTAATGATAGTGTAGATAGTAATGATAGTGTTGATAGTGTAAATAGTGTTGATAGTGTAGATAGTATAGATAGTGTTGATAGTTTTGATAGTGTAGATAGTGTAGATAGTGTTAATAGTGTAAATAGTGTTGATAGTGTAGATAGTGTAGATAGTGTTGATAGTGTAGATAGTGTTGATAGTGTAGATAGTGTAGATAGTGTAGTGTAGATAGTGTAGATAGTGATAGATAGTGTAGATAGTGTTGATAGTGTAGATAGTGTTGATAGTGTAGATAGTGTTGATAGTGATAGATAGTGTAGATAGTGTTGATAGTGTAGATAGTGTTGATAGTAATGATAGTGTTGATAGTAGAGATAGTGTTGATAGTGTAGATAGTGTAGATAGTGTAGATAGTGTAGATAGTGTTGATAGTAATGATAGTGTAGATAGTAATGATAGATAGTGATAGTTATGATAGTGATAGATAGTGATAGATAGTGGTAGATAGTGTAGATAGTGTTGATAGTGTAGATAGTGTAGATAGTGTTGATAGTGTAGATAGTGTTGATAGTGTAGATAGTGTAGATAGTGTAGTGTAGATAGTGTAGATAGTGATAGATAGTGTAGATAGTGTTGATAGTGTAGATAGTGTTGATAGTGTAGATAGTGTTGATAGTGATAGATAGTGTAGATAGTGTTGATAGTGTAGATAGTGTTGATCGTAATGATAGTGTTGATAGTGTAGATAGTGTAGATAGTGTTGATAGTGTAGATAGTGTTGATAGTGTAGATAGTGTTTATAGTAATGATAGTGTAGATAGTAATGATAGATAGTGATAGATAGTGTAGATAGTGTTGATAGTGTAGATAGTGTAGATAGTGTAGATAGTAATGATAGTAATGATAGTGTAGATAGTAATGATAGTGTTGATAGTGTAAATAGTGTTGATAGTGTAGATAGTATAGATAGTGTTGATAGTTTTGATAGTGTAGATAGTGTAGATAGTGTTAATAGTGTAGATAGTGTTGATAGTGTAGATAGTGTAGATAGTGTTGATAGTGTAGATAGTGTTGATAGTGTAGATAGTGTAGATAGTGTAGTGTAGATAGTGTAGATAGTGATAGATAGTGTAGATAGTGTTGATAGTGTAGATAGTGTTGATAGTGTAGATAGTGTTGATAGTGATAGATAGTGTAGATAGTGTTGATAGTGTAGATAGTGTTGATAGTAATGATAGTGTTGATAGTAGAGATAGTGTTGATAGTGTAGATAGTGTAGATAGTGTAGATAGTGTAGATAGTGTTGATAGTAATGATAGTGTAGATAGTAATGATAGATAGTGATAGTTATGATAGTGATAGATAGTGATAGATAGTGGTAGATAGTGTTGATAGTGTAGATAGTGTTGATAGTAATGACATTGTAGATAGTAATGATAGATAGTGATAGTTATGATAGTGATAGATAGTGATAGATAGTGTTGATAGTGTTGATAGATAGTAATAGTAATGATAGATAGTGATAGATAGTGATAGATAGTGTAGATAGTGATAGATAATGTACATAGTGTTGATAGTGTAGATAGTGTTGATAGTAATGATAGTATAGATAGTAATGATAGATAGTGATATTTATGATAGTGATAGATAGTGATAGATAGTGTAGATAGTGTTGATTGTGTAGATAGTGTAGATAGTGTAGATAGTGTAGTGTAGATAGTGTAGATAGTGATAGATAGTGTAGATAGTGTTGATAGTGTAGATAGTGTAGATAGTGTTAATAGTGTAGATAGTGTTGATAGTGTAGATAGTGTAGATAGTGTAGTGTAGATAGTGTAGATAGTGATAGATAGTGTAGATAGTGTTGATAGTGTAGATAGTGTTGATAGTGTAGATAGTGTTGATAGTGATAGATAGTGTAGATAGTGTTGATAGTGTAGATAGTGTTGATCGTAATGATAGTTTTGATAGTGTAGATAGTGTTGATAGTGTAGATAGTGTTGATAGTAATGATAGTGTAGATAGTAATGATAGATAGTGATAGTTATGATAGTGATAGATAGTGATAGATAGTGTAGATAGTGTTGATAGTGTAGATAGTAATGATAGTAATGATAGTGTTGATTGTGTAGATAGTGCAGATAGTGATAGATAGTGTAGATAGTGTAGATAGTGTTGATAGTGTAGATAGTGTTGATAGTGTAGATAGTGTTTATAGTAATGATAGTGTAGATAGTAATGATAGATAGTGATAGATAGTGTAGATAGTGTTGATAGTGTAGATAGTGTAGATAGTGTAGATAGTGTTTATAGTAATGATAGTGTAGATAGTAATGATAGATAGTGATAGATAGTGTAGAGTGTTGATAGTGTAGATAGTGTAGATAGTAATGATAGTAATGATAGTAATGATAGTGTAGATAGTAATTATAGTGTTGATAGTGTAAATAGTGTTGATAGTGTTGATAGTGTAGATAGTGTAGATAGTGTAGATAGTAATGATAGTGTAGATAGTGTTGATAGTGTAGATAGTGTTGATAGTGTAGATAGTGTAGATAGTAATGATAGTGTAGATAGTGTAGATAGTGTTGATAGTGTAGATATTGTAGATAGTGTAGATAGTAATGATAGTGTAGATAGTGTAGATAGTTATAGATAGTGTAGATAGTGATAGATAGTGTAGATAGTGTTGATAGTAATGATAGTGTAGATAGTAATGATAGATAGTGATAGTTATGATAGTGATAGATAGTGTAGATAGTGTAGATAGTAATGATAGTAATGATAGTGTAGATAGTGTAGATAGTGTTGATAGTGTTGATAGTGTAGATAGTGTAGATAGTAATGATAGTGTAGATAGTGTAGATAGTGTTGATAGTGTAGATAGTGTAGATAGTGTAGACAGTTATAGATAGTGTAGATAGTGATAGATAATGTACATAGTGTTGATAGTGTAGATAGTGTTGATAGTAATGATAGTATAGATAGTAATGATAGATAGTGATATTTATGATAGTGATAGATAGTGATAGATAGTGTAGATAGTGTTGATTGTGTAGATAGTGTAGATAGTGTAGATAGTGTAGTGTAGATAGTGTAGATAGTGATAGATAGTGTAGATAGTGTTGATAGTGTAGATAGTGTAGATAGTGTTGATAGTGTAGATAGTGTTGATAGTGTAGACAGTGTAGATAGTGTAGTGTAGATAGTGTAGATAGTGATAGATAGTGTAGATAGTGTTGATAGTGTAGATAGTGTTGATAGTGTAGATAGTGTTGATAGTGATAGATAGTGTAGATAGTGTTGATAGTGTAGATAGTGTTGATCGTAATGATAGTGTTGATAGTGTAGATAGTGTAGATAGTGTTGATAGTGTAGATAGTGTTGATAGTAATGATAGTGTAGATAGTAATGATAGATAGTGATAGTTATGATAGTGATAGATAGTGATAGATAGTGTAGATAGTGTTGATAGTGTAGATAGTAATGATAGTAATGATAGTGTTGATTGTGTAGATAGTGCAGATAGTGATAGATAGTGTAGATAGTGTAGATAGTGTTGATAGTGTAGATAGTGTTGATAGTGTAGATAGTGTTTATAGTAATGATAGTGTAGATAGTAATGATAGATAGTGATAGATAGTGTAGATAGTGTTGATAGTGTAGATAGTGTAGATAGTGTAGATAGTAATGATAGTGTTGATAGTGTAAATAGTGTTGATAGTGTAGATAGTATAGATAGTGTTGATAGTTTTGATAGTGTAGATAGTGTAGATAGTGTTAATAGTGTAGATAGTGTTGATAGTGTAGATAGTGTAGATAGTGTTGATAGTGTAGATAGTGTTGATAGTGTAGATAGTGTAGATAGTGTAGTGTAGATAGTGTAGATAGTGATAGATAGTGTAGATAGTGTTGATAGTGTAGATAGTGTTGATAGTGTAGATAGTGTTGATAGTGATAGATAGTGTAGATAGTGTTGATAGTGTAGATAGTGTTGATAGTAATGATAGTGTTGATAGTAGAGATAGTGTTGATAGTGTAGATAGTGTAGATAGTGTAGATAGTGTAGATAGTGTTGATAGTAATGATAGTGTAGATAGTAATGATAGATAGTGATAGTTATGATACTGATAGATAGTGATAGATAGTGGTAGATAGTGTTGATAGTGTAGATAGTGTTGATAGTGTAGATAGTGTTGATAGTAATGACATTGTAGATAGTAATGATAGATAGTGATAGTTATGATAGTGATAGATAGTGTAGATAGTGTAGATAGTAATGATAGTAATGATAGTGTAGATAGTGTAGATAGTGTTGATAGTGTTGATAGTGTTGATAGTGTAGATAGTGTAGATAGTGTAGATAGTAATGATAGTGTAGATAGTGTAGATAGTTATAGATAGTGTAGATAGTGATAGATAGTGTAGATAGTGTTGATAGTAATGATAGTGTAGATAGTAATGATAGATAGTGATAGATAGTGTAGATAGTGTAGATAGTAATGATAGTAATGATAGTGTAGATAGTGTAGATAGTGTAGATAGTGTAGATAGTGTTGATAGTGTTGATAGTGTAGATAGTGTAGATAGTAATGATAGTGTAGATAGTGTAGATAGTGTTGATAGTGTAGATAGTGTAGATAGTGTAGATAGTTATAGATAGTGTAGATAGTGATAGATAATGTACATAGTGTTGATAGTGTAGATAGTTTTGATAGTAATGATAGTATAGATAGTAATGATAGATAGTGATATTTATGATAGTGATAGATAGTGATAGATAGTGTAGATAGTGTTGATTGTGTAGATAGTGTAGATAGTGTAGATCGTGTAGTGTAGATAGTGTAGATAGTGATAGATAGTGTCGATAGTGTTGATAGTGTAGATAGTGTAGATAGTGTTGATAGTGTAGATAGTGTTGATAGTGTAGATAGTGTAGATAGTGTAGTGTAGATAGTGTAGATAGTGATAGATAGTGTAGATAGTGTTGATAGTGTAGATAGTGTTGATAGTGTAGATAGTGTTGATAGTGATAGATAGTGTAGATAGTGTTGATAGTGTAGATAGTGTTGATCGTAATGATAGTGTTGATAGTGTAGATAGTGTAGATAGTGTTGATAGTGTAGATAGTGTTGATAGTAATGATAGTGTAGATAGTAATGATAGATAGTGATAGTTATGATAGTGATAGATAGTGATAGATAGTGTAGATAGTGTTGATAGTGTAGATAGTAATGATAGTAATGATAGTGTTGATTGTGTAGATAGTGCAGATAGTGATAGATAGTGTAGATAGTGTAGATAGTGTTGATAGTGTAGATAGTGTTGATAGTGTAGATAGTGTAGATAGTGTAGTGTAGATAGTGTAGATAGTGATAGATAGTGTAGATAGTGTTGATAGTGTAGATAGTGTTGATAGTGTAGATAGTGTTGATAGTGATAGATAGTGTAGATAGTGTTGATAGTGTAGATAGTGTTGATCGTAATGATAGTGTTGATAGTGTAGATAGTGTAGATAGTGTTGATAGTGTAGATAGTGTTGATAGTAATGATAGTGTAGATAGTAATGATAGATAGTGATAGTTATGATAGTGATAGATAGTGATAGATAGTGTAGATAGTGTTGATAGTGTAGATAGTAATGATAGTAATGATAGTGTTGATTGTGTAGATAGTGCAGATAGTGATAGATAGTGTAGATAGTGTAGATAGTGTTGATAGTGTAGATAGTGTTGATAGTGTAGATAGTGTTTATAGTAATGATAGTGTAGATAGTAATGATAGATAGTGATAGATAGTGTAGATAGTGTTGATAGTGTAGATAGTGTAGATAGTGTAGATAGTGTTTATAGTAATGATAGTGTAGATAGTAATGATAGATAGTGATAGATAGTGTAGAGTGTTGATAGTGTAGATAGTGTAGATAGTAATGATAGTAATGATAGTAATGATAGTGTAGATAGTAATTATAGTGTTGATAGTGTAAATAGTGTTGATAGTGTTGATAGTGTAGATAGTGTAGATAGTGTAGATAGTAATGATAGTGTAGATAGTGTTGATAGTGTAGATAGTGTTGATAGTGTAGATAGTGTAGATAGTAATGATAGTGTAGATAGTGTAGATAGTGTTGATAGTGTAGATATTGTAGATAGTGTAGATAGTAATGATAGTGTAGATAGTGTAGATAGTTATAGATAGTGTAGATAGTGATAGATAGTGTAGATAGTGTTGATAGTAATGATAGTGTAGATAGTGATGATAGATAGTGATAGTTATGATAGTGATAGATAGTGTAGATAGTGTAGATAGTAATGATAGTAATGATAGTGTAGATAGTGTAGATAGTGTAGATAGTGTAGATAGTGTTGATAGTGTAGATAGTGTAGATAGTGTAGACAGTTATAGATAGTGTAGATAGTGATAGATAATGTACATAGTGTTGATAGTGTAGATAGTGTTGATAGTAATGATAGTATAGATAGTAATGATAGATAGTGATATTTATGATAGTGATAGATAGTGATAGATAGTGTAGATAGTGTTGATTGTGTAGATAGTGTAGATAGTGTAGATAGTGTAGTGTAGATAGTGTAGATAGTGATAGATAGTGTAGATAGTGTAGATAGTGTAGATAGTGTAGATAGTGTTGATAGTGTAGATAGTGTTGATAGTGTAGACAGTGTAGATAGTGTAGTGTAGATAGTGTAGATAGTGATAGATAGTGTAGATAGTGTTGATAGTGTAGATAGTGTTGATAGTGTAGATAGTGTTGATAGTGATAGATAGTGTAGATAGTGTTGATAGTGTAGATAGTGTTGATCGTAATGATAGTGTTGATAGTGTAGATGGTGTAGATAGTGTTGATAGTGTAGATAGTGTTGATAGTAATGATAGTGTAGATAGTAATGATAGATAGTGATAGTTATGATAGTGATAGATAGTGATAGATAGTGTAGATAGTGTTGATAGTGTAGATAGTAATGATAGTAATGATAGTGTTGATTGTGTAGATAGTGCAGATAGTGATAGATAGTGTAGATAGTGTAGATAGTGTTGATAGTGTAGATAGTGTTGATAGTGTAGATAGTGTTTATAGTAATGATAGTGTAGATAGTAATGATAGATAGTGATAGATAGTGTAGATAGTGTTGATAGTGTAGATAGTGTAGATAGTGTAGATAGTAATGATAGTGTTGATAGTGTAAATAGTGTTGATAGTGTAGATAGTATAGATAGTGTTGATAGTTTTGATAGTGTAGATAGTGTAGATAGTGTTAATAGTGTAGATAGTGTTGATAGTGTAGATAGTGTAGATAGTGTTGATAGTGTAGATAGTGTTGATAGTGTAGATAGTGTAGATAGTGTAGTGTAGATAGTGTAGATAGTGATAGATAGTGTAGATAGTGTTGATAGTGTAGATAGTGTTGATAGTGTAGATAGTGTTGATAGTGATAGATAGTGTAGATAGTGTTGATAGTGTAGATAGTGTTGATAGTAATGATAGTGTTGATAGTAGAGATAGTTTTGATAGTGTAGATAGTGTAGATAGTATAGATAGTGTAGATAGTGTTGATAGTAATGATAGTGTAGATAGTAATGATAGATAGTGATAGTTATGATACTGATAGATAGTGATAGATAGTGGTAGATAGTGTTGATAGTGTAGATAGTGTTGATAGTGTAGATAGTGTTGATAGTAATGACATTGTAGATAGTAATGATAGATAGTGATAGTTATGATAGTGATAGATAGTGTAGATAGTGTAGATAGTAATGATAGTAATGATAGTGTAGATAGTGTAGATAGTGTTGATAGTGTTGATAGTGTTGATAGTGTAGATAGTGTAGATAGTGTAGATAGTAATGATAGTGTAGATAGTGTAGATAGTTATAGATAGTGTAGATAGTGATAGATAGTGTAGATAGTGTTGATAGTAATGATAGTGTAGATAGTAATGATAGATAGTGATAGATAGTGTAGATAGTGTAGATAGTAATGATAGTAATGATAGTGTAGATAGTGTAGATAGTGTAGATAGTGTTGATAGTGTAGATAGTGTAGATAGTAATGATAGTGTAGATAGTGTAGATAGTGTTGATAGTGTAGATAGTGTAGATAGTGTAGATAGTTATAGATAGTGTAGATAGTGATAGATAATGTACATAGTGTTGATAGTGTAGATAGTTTTGATAGTAATGATAGTATAGATAGTAATGATAGATAGTGATATTTATGATAGTGATAGATAGTGATAGATAGTGTAGATAGTGTTGATTGTGTAGATAGTGTAGATAGTGTAGATAGTGTAGTGTAGATAGTGTAGATAGTGATAGATAGTGTCGATAGTGTTGATAGTGTAGATAGTGTAGATAGTGTTGATAGTGTAGATAGTGTTGATAGTGTAGATAGTGTAGATAGTGTAGTGTAGATAGTGTAGATAGTGATAGATAGTGTAGATAGTGTTGATAGTGTAGATAGTGTTGATAGTGTAGATAGTGTTGATAGTGATAGATAGTGTAGATAGTGTTGATAGTGTAGATAGTGTTGATCGTAATGATAGTGTTGATAGTGTAGATAGTGTAGATAGTGTTGATAGTGTAGATAGTGTTGATAGTAATGATAGTGTAGATAGTAATGATAGATAGTGATAGTTATGATAGTGATAGATAGTGATAGATAGTGTAGATAGTGTTGATAGTGTAGATAGTAATGATAGTAATGATAGTGTTGATTGTGTAGATAGTGCAGATAGTGATAGATAGTGTAGATAGTGTAGATAGTGTTGATAGTGTAGATAGTGTTGATAGTGTAGATAGTGTAGATAGTGTAGTGTAGATAGTGTAGATAGTGATAGATAGTGTAGATAGTGTTGATAGTGTAGATAGTGTTGATAGTGTAGATAGTGTTGATAGTGATAGATAGTGTAGATAGTGTTGATAGTGTAGATAGTGTTGATCGTAATGATAGTGTTGATAGTGTAGATAGTGTAGATAGTGTTGATAGTGTAGATAGTGTTGATAGTAATGATAGTGTAGATAGTAATGATAGATAGTGATAGTTATGATAGTGATAGATAGTGATAGATAGTGTAGATAGTGTTGATAGTGTAGATAGTAATGATAGTAATGATAGTGTTGATTGTGTAGATAGTGCAGATAGTGATAGATAGTGTAGATAGTGTAGATAGTGTTGATAGTGTAGATAGTGTTTATAGTAATGATAGTGTAGATAGTAATGATAGATAGTGATAGATAGTGTAGATAGTGTTGATAGTGTAGATAGTGAAGATAGTGTTTATAGTAATGATAGTGTAGATAGTAATGATAGATAGTGATAGATAGTGTAGATAGTGTTGATAGTGTAGATAGTGTAGATAGTGTAGATAGTAATGATAGTAATGATAGTGTAGATAGTAATTATAGTGTTGATAGTGTAAATAGTGTTGATAGTGTTGATAGTGTAGATAGTGTAGATAGTGTAGATAGTAATGATAGTGTAGATAGTGTTGATAGTGTAGATAGTGTTGATAGTGTAGATAGTGTAGATAGTAATGATAGTGTAGATAGTGTAGATAGTGTTGATAGTGTAGATAGTGTAGATAGTGTAGATAGTAATGATAGTGTAGATAGTGTAGATAGTTATAGATAGTGTAGATAGTGATAGATAGTGTAGATAGTGTTGATAGTAATGATAGTGTAGATAGTAATGATAGATAGTGATAGTTATGATAGTGATAGATAGTGTAGATAGTGTAGATAGTAATGATAGTAATGATAGTGTAGATAGTAATTATAGTGTTGATAGTGTAAATAGTGTTGATAGTGTTGATAGTGTAGATAGTGTAGATAGTGTAGATAGTAATGATAGTGTAGATAGTGTTGATAGTGTAGATAGTGTTGATAGTGTAGATAGTGTAGATAGTAATGATAGTGTAGATAGTGTAGATAGTGTTGATAGTGTAGATAGTGTAGATAGTGTAGATAGTAATGATAGTGTAGATAGTGTAGATAGTTATAGATAGTGTAGATAGTGATAGATAGTGTAGATAGTGTTGATAGTAATGATAGTGTAGATAGTAATGATAGATAGTGATAGTTATGATAGTGATAGATAGTGTAGATAGTGTAGATAGTAATGATAGTAATGATAGTGTAGATAGTGTAGATAGTGTAGATAGTGTTGATAGTGTTGATAGTGTAGATAGTGTAGATAGTAATGATAGTGTAGATAGTGTAGATAGTGTTGATAGTGTAGATAGTGTAGATAGTGTAGACAGTTATAGATAGTGTAGATAGTGATAGATAATGTACATAGTGTTGATAGTGTAGATAGTGTTGATAGTAATGATAGTATAGATAGTAATGATAGATAGTGATATTTACGATAGTGATAGATAGTGATAGATAGTGTAGATAGTGTTGATTGTGTAGATAGTGTAGATAGTGTAGATAGTGTAGTGTAGATAGTGTAGATAGTGATAGATAGTTTAGATAGTGTTGATAGTGTAGATAGTGTAGATAGTGTTGATAGTGTAGATAGTGTAGATAGTGTAGATAGTGTAGTTTAGATAGTGTAGATAGTGATAGATAGTGTAGATAGTGTTGATAGTGTAGATAGTGTTGATAGTGATAGATAGTGTAGATAGTGTTGATAGTGTAGATAGTGTTGATCGTAATGATAGTGTTGATAGTGTAGATAGTGTAGATAGTGTTGATAGTGTAGATAGTGTTGATAGTAATGATAGTGTAGATAGTAATGATAGATAGTGATAGTTATGATAGTGATAGATAGTGATAGATAGTGTAGATAGTGTTGATAGTGTAGATAGTAATGATAGTAATGATAGTGTTGATTGTGTAGATAGTGCAGATAGTGATAGATAGTGTAGATAGTGTAGATAGTGTTGATAGTGTAGATAGTGTTGATAGTGTAGATAGTGTTTATAGTAATGATAGTGTAGATAGTAATGATAGATAGTGATAGATAGTGTAGATAGTGTTGATAGTGTAGATAGTGTAGATAGTGTAGATAGTGTAGATAGTAATGATAGTGTAGATAGTAATGATAGTGTTGATAGTGTAAATAGTGTTGATAGTGTAGATAGTATAGATAGTGTTGATAGTTTTGATAGTGTAGATAGTGTAGATAGTGTTAATTGTGTAGATAGTGTTGATAGTGTAGATAGTGTAGATAGTGTTGATAGTGTAGATAGTGTTGATAGTGTAGATAGTGTAGATAGTGTAGTGTAGATAGTGTAGATAGTTATAGATAGTGTAGATAGTGTTGATAGTGTAGATAGTGTTGATAGTGTAGATAGTGTTGATAGTGATAGATAGTGTAGATAGTGTTGATAGTGTAGATAGTGTTGATCGTAATGATAGTGTTGATAGTGTAGATAGTGTAGATAGTGTTGATAGTGTAGATAGTGTTGATAGTGTAGATAGTGTTGATAGTGTAGATAGTGTAGATAGTAATGATAGTGTAGATAGTGTAGATAGTGTTGATAGTGTAGATAGTGTAGATAGTGTAGATAGTAATGATAGTGTAGATAGTGTAGATAGTTATAGATAGTGTAGATAGTGATAGATAGTGTAGATAGTGTTGATAGTAATGATAGTGTAGATAGTAATGATAGATAGTGATAGTTATGATAGTGATAGATAGTGTAGATAGTGTAGATAGTAATGATAGTAATGATAGTGTAGATAGTGTAGATAGTGTAGATAGTGTTGATAGTGTTGATAGTGTAGATAGTGTAGATAGTAATGATAGTGTAGATAGTGTAGATAGTGTTGATAGTGTAGATAGTGTAGATAGTGTAGACAGTTATAGATAGTGTAGATAGTGATAGATAATGTACATAGTGTTGATAGTGTAGATAGTGTTGATAGTAATGATAGTATAGATAGTAATGATAGATAGTGATAATTATGATAGTGATAGATAGTGATAGATAGTGTAGATAGTGTTGATTGTGTAGATAGTGTAGATAGTGTAGATAGTGTAGTGTAGATAGTGTAGATAGTGATAGATAGTGTAGATAGTGTTGATAGTGTAGATAGTGTAGATAGTGTTGATAGTGTAGATAGTGTTGATAGTGTAGATAGTGTAGATAGTGTAGTGTAGATAGTGATAGATAGTGTAGATAGTGTTGATAGTGTAGATAGTGTTGATAGTGTAGATAGTGTTGATAGTGATAGATAGTGTAGATAGTGTTGATAGTGTAGATAGTGTTGATCGTAATGATAGTGTTGATAGTGTAGATAGTGTAGATAGTGTTGATAGTGTAGATAGTGTTGATAGTAATGATAGTGTAGATAGTAATGATAGATAGTGATAGTTATGATAGTGATAGATAGTGATAGATAGTGTAGATAGTGTTGATAGTGTAGATAGTAATGATAGTAATGATAGTGTTGATTGTGTAGATAGTGCAGATAGTGATAGATAGTGTAGATAGTGTAGATAGTGTTGATAGTGTAGATAGTGTTGATAGTGTAGATAGTGTTTATAGTAATGATAGTGTAGATAGTAATGATAGATAGTGATAGATAGTGTAGATAGTGTTGATAGTGTAGATAGTGTAGATAGTGTAGATAGTAATGATAGTGTTGATAGTGTAAATAGTGTTGATAGTGTAGATAGTATAGATAGTGTTGATAGTTTTGATAGTGTAGATAGTGTAGATAGTGTTAATAGTGTAGATAGTGTTGATAGTGTAGATAGTGTAGATAGTGTTGATAGTGTAGATAGTGTTGATAGTGTAGTGTAGATAGTGTAGATAGTGATAGATAGTGTAGATAGTGTTGATAGTGTAGATAGTGTTGATAGTGTAGATAGTGTTGATAGTGATAGATAGACTAGATAGTGTTGATAGTGTAGATAGTGTTGATAGTAATGATAGTGTTGATAGTAGAGATAGTGTTGATAGTGTAGATAGTGTAGATAGTGTAGATAGTGTAGATAGTGTTGATAGTAATGATAGTGTAGATAGTAATGATAGATAGTGATAGTTATGATAGTGATAGATAGTGATAGATAGTGGTAGATAGTGTTGATAGTGTAGATAGTGTTGATAGTGTAGATAGTGTTGATAGTAATGACATTGTAGATAGTAATGATAGATAGTGATAGTTATGATAGTGATAGATAGTGTAGATAGTGTAGATAGCAATGATAGTAATGATAGTGTAGATAGTGTAGATAGTGTTGATAGTGTTGATAGTGTTGATAGTGTAGATAGTGTAGATAGTGTAGATAGTAATGATAGTGTAGATAGTGTAGATAGTTATAGATAGTGTAGATAGTGATAGATAGTGTAGATAGTGTTGATAGTAATGATAGTGTAGATAGTAATGATAGATAGTGATAGTTATGATAGTGATAGATAGTGTAGATAGTGTAGATAGTAATGATAGTAATGATAGTGTAGATAGTGTAGATAGTGTAGATAGTGTTGATAGTGTTGATAGTGTAGATAGTGTAGATAGTAATGATAGTGTAGATAGTGTAGATAGTGTTGATAGTGTAGATAGTGTAGATAGTGTAGATAGTTATAGATAGTGTAGATAGTGAGAGATAATGTACATAGTGTTGATAGTGTAGATAGTGTTGATAGTAATGATAGTATAGATAGTAATGATAGATAGTGATATTTATGATAGTGATAGATAGTGATAGATAGTGTAGATAGTGTTGATTGTGTAGATAGTGTAGATAGTGTAGATAGTGTAGTGTAGATAGTGTAGATAGTGATAGATAGTGTAGATAGTGTTGATAGTGTAGATAGTGTAGATAGTGTTGATAGTGTAGATAGTGTTGATAGTGTAGATAGTGTAGATAGTGTAGTGTAGATAGTGTAGATAGTGATAGATAGTGTAGATAGTGTTGATAGTGTAGATAGTGTTGATAGTGTAGATAGTGTTGATAGTGATAGATAGTGTAGATAGTGTTGATAGTGTAGATAGTGTTGATCGTAATGATAGTGTTGATAGTGTAGATAGTGTAGATAGTGTTGATAGTGTAGATAGTGTTGATAGTAATGATAGTGTAGATAGTAATGATAGATAGTGATAGTTATGATAGTGATAGATAGTGATAGATAGTGTAGATAGTGTTGATAGTGTAGATAGTAATGATAGTAATGATAGTGTTGATTGTGTAGATAGTGCAGATAGTGATAGATAGTGTAGATAGTGTAGATAGTGTTGATAGTGTAGATAGTGTTGATAGTGTAGATAGTGTTTATAGTAATGATAGTGTAGATAGTAATGATAGATAGTGATAGATAGTGTAGATAGTGTTGATAGTGTAGATAGTGTAGATAGTGTAGATAGTAATGATAGTAATGATAGTGTAGATAGTAATGATAGTGTAGATAGTGTAGATAGTTATAGATAGTGTAGATATTGATAGATAGTGTAGATAGTGTTGATAGTAATGATAGTGTAGATAGTAATGATAGATAGTGATAGTTATGATAGTGATAGATAGTGTAGATAGTGTAGATAGTAATGATAGTAATGATAGTGTAGATAGTGTAGATAGTGTAGATAGTGTTGATAGTGTTGATAGTGTAGATAGTGTAGATAGTAATGATAGTGTAGATAGTGTAGATAGTGTTGATAGTGTAGATAGTGTAGATAGTGTAGACAGTTATAGATAGTGTAGATAGTGATAGATAATGTACATAGTGTTGATAGTGTAGATAGTTTTGATAGTAATGATAGTATAGATAGTAATGATAGATAGTGATATTTATGATAGTGATAGATAGTGATAGATAGTGTAGATAGTGTTGATTGTGTAGATAGTGTAGATAGTGTAGATAGTGTAGTGTAGATAGTGTAGATAGTGATAGATAGTGTAGATAGTGTTGATAGTGTAGATAGTGTAGATAGTGTTGAAAGTGTAGATAGTGTTGATAGTGTAGATAGTGTAGATAGTGTAGTGTAGATAGTGATAGATAGTGTAGATAGTGTTGATAGTGTAGATAGTGTTGATAGTGTAGATAGTGTTGATAGTGATAGATAGTGTAGATAGTGTTGATAGTGTAGATAGTGTTGATCGTAATGATAGTGTTGATAGTGTAGATAGTGTAGATAGTGTTGATAGTGTAGATAGTGTTGATAGTAATGATAGTGTAGATAGTAATGATAGATAGTGATAGTTATGATAGTGATAGATAGTGATAGATAGTGTAGATAGTGTTGATAGTGTAGATAGTAATGATAGTAATGATAGTGTTGATTGTGTAGATAGTGCAGATAGTGATAGATAGTGTAGATAGTGTAGATAGTGTTGATAGTGTAGATAGTGTTGATAGTGTAGATAGTGTTTATAGTAATGATAGTGTAGATAGTAATGATAGATAGTGATAGATAGTGTAGATAGTGTTGATAGTGTAGATAGTGTAGATAGTGTAGATAGTAATGATAGTGTTGATAGTGTAAATAGTGTTGATAGTGTAGATAGTATAGATAGTGTTGATAGTTTTGATAGTGTAGATAGTGTAGATAGTGTTAATAGTGTAGATAGTGTTGATAGTGTAGATAGTGTAGATAGTGTTGATAGTGTAGATAGTGTTGATAGTGTAGATAGTGTATATAGTGTAGTGTAGATAGTGTAGATAGTGATAGTTATGATAGTAATAGATAGTGATAGATAGTGGTAGATAGTGTTGATAGTGTAGATAGTGTTGATAGTAATGACATTGTAGATAGTAATGATAGATAGTGATAGTTATGATAGTGATAGATAGTGTAGATAGTGTAGATAGCAATGATAGTAATGATAGTGTAGATAGTGTAGATAGTGTTGATAGTGTTGATAGTGTTGATAGTGTAGATAGTGTAGATAGTGTAGATAGTAATGATAGTGTAGATAGTGTAGATAGTTATAGATAGTGTAGATAGTGATAGATAGTGTAGATAGTGTTGATAGTAATGATAGTGTAGATAGTAATGATAGATAGTGATAGTTATGATAGTGATAGATAGTGTAGATAGTGTAGATAGTAATGATAGTAATGATAGTGTAGATAGTGTAGATAGTGTAGATAGTGTTGATAGTGTTGATAGTGTAGATAGTGTAGATAGTAATGATAGTGTAGATAGTGTAGATAGTGTTGATAGTGTAGATAGTGATGATAGTAATGATAGTATAGATAGTAATGATAGATAGTGATATTTATGCTAGTGATAGATAGTGATAGATAGTGTAGATAGTGTTGATTGTGTAGATAGTGTAGATAGTGTAGATAGTGTAGTGTAGATAGTGTAGATAGTGATAGATAGTGTAGATAGTGTTGATAGTGTAGATAGTGTTGATAGTGTAGATAGTGTTGATAGTGTAGATAGTGTAGATAGTGTAGTGTAGATAGTGTAGATAGTGATAGATAGTGTAGATAGTGTTGATAGTGTAGATAGTGTTGATAGTGTAGATAGTGTTGATAGTGATAGATAGTGTAGATAGTGTTGATAGTGTAGATAGTGTTGATCGTAATGATAGTGTTGATAGTGTAGATAGTGTAGATAGTGTTGATAGTGTAGATAGTGTTGATAGTAATGATAGTGTAGATAGTAATGATAGATAGTGATAGTTATGATAGTGATAGATAGTGATAGATAGTGTAGATAGTGTTGATAGTGTAGATAGTAATGATAGTAATGATAGTGTTGATTGTGTAGATAGTGCAGATAGTGATAGATAGTGTAGATAGTGTAGATAGTGTTGATAGTGTAGATAGTGTTGATAGTGTAGATAGTGTTTATAGTAATGATAGTGTAGATAGTAATGATAGATAGTGATAGATAGTGTAGATAGTGTTGATAGTGTAGATAGTGTAGATAGTGTAGATAGTAATGATAGTAATGATAGTGTAGATAGTAATGATAGTGTTGATAGTGTAAATAGTGTTGATAGTGTAGATAGTATAGATAGTGTTGATAGTTTTGATAGTGTAGATAGTGTAGATAGTGTTAATAGTGTAGATAGTGTTGATAGTGTAGATAGTGTAGATAGTGTTGATAGTGTAGATAGTGTTGATAGTGTAGATAGTGTAGATAGTGTAGTGTAGATAGTGTAGATAGTGATAGATAGTGTAGATAGTGTTGATAGTGTAGATAGTGTTGATAGTGTAGATAGTGTTGATAGTGATAGATAGTGTAGATAGTGTTGATAGTGTAGATAGTGTTGATCGTAATGATAGTGTTGATAGTGTAGATAGTGTAGATAGTGTTGATAGTGTAGATAGTGTTGATAGTAATGATAGTGTAGATAGTAATGATAGATAGTGATAGTTATGATAGTGATAGATAGTGATAGATAGTGTAGATAGTGTTGATAGTGTAGAGAGTAATGATAGTAATGATAGTGTTGATTGTGTAGATAGTGCAGATAGTGATAGATAGTGTAGATAGTGTAGATAGTGTTGATAGTGTAGATAGTGTTTATAGTAATGATAGTGTAGATAGTAATGATAGATAGTGATAGATAGTGTAGATAGTGTTGATAGTGTAGATAGTGTAGATAGTGTTTATAGTAATGATAGTGTAGATAGTAATGATAGATAGTGATAGATAGTGTAGATAGTGTTGATAGTGTAGATAGTGTAGATAGTGTAGATAGTAATGATAGTAATGATAGTGTAGATAGTAATGATAGATAGTGATAGATAGTGTAGATAGTGTTGATAGTGTAGATAGTGTAGATAGTGTAGATAGTAATGATAGTAATGATAGTGTAGATAGTAATGATAGTGTTGATTGTGTAGATAGTGCAGATAGTGATAGATAGTGTAGATAGTGTAGATAGTGTTGATAGTGTAGATAGTGTTGATAGTGTAGATAGTGTTTATAGTAATGATAGTGTAGATAGTAATGATAGATAGTGATAGATAGTGTCGATAGTGTTGATAGTGTAGATAGTGTAGATAGTGTAGATAGTGTTGATAGTGTAGATAGTGTAGATAGTGTAGTGTAGATAGTGTAGATAGTGATAGATAGTGTAGATAGTGTTGATAGTGTAGATAGTGTTGATAGTGTAGATAGTGTAGATAGTAATGATAGTAATGATAGTGTAGATAGTAATGATAGTGTAGATAGTGTAGATAGTTATAGATAGTGTAGATAGTGATAGATAGTGTAGATAGTGTTGATAGTAATGATAGTGTAGATAGTAATGATAGATAGTGATAGTTATGATAGTGATAGATAGTGTAGATAGTGTAGATAGTAATGATAGTAATGATAGTGTAGATAGTGTAGATAGTGTAGATAGTGTTGATAGTGTTGATAGTGTAGATAGTGTAGATAGTAATGATAGTGTAGATAGTGTAGATAGTGTTGATAGTGTAGATAGTGTAGATAGTGTAGACAGTTATAGATAGTGTAGATAGTGATAGATAATGTACATAGTGTTGATAGTGTAGATAGTGTTGATAGTAATGATAGTATAGATAGTAATGATAGATAGTGATATTTATGATAGTGATAGATAGTGATAGATAGTGTAGATAGTGTTGATTGTGTAGATAGTGTAGATAGTGTAGATAGTGTAGTGTAGATAGTGTAGATAGTGATAGATAGTGTAGATAGTGTTGATAGTGTAGATAGTGTAGATAGTGTTGAAAGTGTAGATAGTGTTGATAGTGTAGATAGTGTAGATAGTGTAGTGTAGATAGTGATAGATAGTGTAGATAGTGTTGATAGTGTAGATAGTGTTGATAGTGTAGATAGTGTTGATAGTGATAGATAGTGTAGATAGTGTTGATAGTGTAGATAGTGTTGATCGTAATGATAGTGTTGATAGTGTAGATAGTGTAGATAGTGTTGATAGTGTAGATAGTGTTGATAGTAATGATAGTGTAGATAGTAATGATAGATAGTGATAGTTATGATAGTGATAGATAGTGATAGATAGTGTAGATAGTGTTGATAGTGTAGATAGTAATGATAGTAATGATAGTGTTGATTGTGTAGATAGTGCAGATAGTGATAGATAGTGTAGATAGTGTAGATAGTGTTGATAGTGTAGATAGTGTTGATAGTGTAGATAGTGTTTATAGTAATGATAGTGTATATAGTAATGATAGATAGTGATAGATAGTGTAGATAGTGTTGATAGTGTAGATAGTGTTGATAGTGTAGATAGTGTTGATAGTGATAGATAGTGTAGATAGTGTTGATAGTGTAGATAGTGTTGATCGTAATGATAGTGTTGATAGTGTAGATAGTGTAGATAGTGTTGATAGTGTAGATAGTGTTGATAGTAATGATAGTGTAGATAGTAATGATAGATAGTGATAGTTATGATAGTGATAGATAGTGATAGATAGTGTAGATAGTGTTGATAGTGTAGATAGTAATGATAGTGTAGATAGTAATGATAGTGTAGATAGTAATGATAGATAGTGATAGATAGTGTAGATAGTGTTGATAGTGTAGATAGTGTAGATAGTGTAGATAGTAATGATAGTAATGATAGTGTAGATAGTAATGATAGTGTAGATAGTGTAGATAGTTATAGATAGTGTAGATAGTGATAGATAGTGTAGATAGTGTTGATAGTAATGATAGTGTAGATAGTAATGATAGATAGTGATAGTTATGATAGTGATAGATAGTGTAGATAGTGTAGATAGTAATGATAGTAATGATAGTGTAGATAGTGTAGATAGTGTAGATAGTGTTGATAGTGTTGATAGTGTAGATAGTGTAGATAGTAATGATAGTGTAGATAGTGTAGATAGTGTTGATAGTGTAGATAGTGTAGATAGTGTAGACAGTTATAGATAGTGTAGATAGTGATAGATAATGTACATAGTGTTGATAGTGTAGATAGTGTTGATAGTAATGATAGTATAGATAGTAATGATAGATAGTGATATTTATGATAGTGATAGATAGTGATAGATAGTGTAGATAGTGTTGATTGTGTAGATAGTGTAGATAGTGTAGATAGTGTAGTGTAGATAGTGTAGATAGTGATAGATAGTGTAGATAGTGTTGATAGTGTAGATAGTGTAGATAGTGTTGAAAGTGTAGATAGTGTTGATAGTGTAGATAGTGTAGATAGTGTAGTGTAGATAGTGATAGATAGTGTAGATAGTGTTGATAGTGTAGATAGTGTTGATAGTGTAGATAGTGTTGATAGTGATAGATAGTGTAGATAGTGTTGATAGTGTAGATAGTGTTGATCGTAATGATAGTGTTGATAGTGTAGATAGTGTAGATAGTGTTGATAGTGTAGATAGTGTTGATAGTAATGATAGTGTAGATAGTAATGATAGATAGTGATAGTTATGATAGTGATAGATAGTGATAGATAGTGTAGATAGTGTTGATAGTGTAGATAGTAATGATAGTAATGATAGTGTTGATTGTGTAGATAGTGCAGATAGTGATAGATAGTGTAGATAGTGTAGATAGTGTTGATAGTGTAGATAGTGTTGATAGTGTAGATAGTGTTTATAGTAATGATAGTGTAGATAGTAATGATAGATAGTGATAGATAGTGTAGATAGTGTTGATAGTGTAGATAGTGTAGATAGTGTAGATAGTAATGATAGTAATGATAGTGTAGATAGTAATGATAGATAGTGATAGTTATGATAGTGATAGATAGTGATAGATAGTGTAGATAGTGTTGATAGTGTAGATAATAATGATAGTAATGATAGTGTTGATTGTGTAGATAGTGCAGATAGTGATAGATAGTGTAGATAGTGTAGATAGTGTTGATAGTGTAGATAGTGTTGATAGTGTAGATAGTGTTTATAGTAATGATAGTGTAGATAGTAATGATAGATAGTGATAGATAGTGTAGATAGTGTTGATAGTGTAGATAGTGTAGATAGTGTAGATAGTAATGATAGTAATGATAGTGTAGATAGTAATGATAGTGTTGATAGTGTAAATAGTGTTGATAGTGTAGATAGTATAGATAGTGTTGATAGTTTTGATAGTGTAGATAGTGTAGATAGTGTTAATAGTGTAGATAGTGTTGATAGTGTAGATAGTGTAGATAGTGTTGATAGTGTAGATAGTGTTGATAGTGTAGATAGTGTAGATAGTGTAGTGTAGATAGTGTAGATAGTGATAGATAGTGTAGATAGTGTTGATAGTGTAGATAGTGTTGATCGTGTAGATAGTGTTGATAGTGATAGATAGTGTAGATAGTGTTGATAGTGTAGATAGTGTTGATCGTAATGATAGTGTTGATAGTGTAGATAGTGTAGATAGTGTTGATAGTGTAGATAGTGTTGATAGTGTAGATAGTGTTGATAGTGTAGATAGTGTAGATAGTAATGATAGTGTAGATAGTGTAGATAGTGTTGATAGTGTAGATAGTGTAGATAGTGTAGATAGTAATGATAGTGTAGATAGTGTAGATAGTTATAGATAGTGTAGATAGTGATAGATAGTGTAGATAGTGTTGGTAGTAATGATAGTGTAGATAGTAATGATAGATAGTGATAGTTATGATAGTGATAGATAGTGTAGATAGTGTAGATAGTAATGATAGTAATGATAGTGTAGATAGTGTAGATAGTGTAGATAGTGTTGATAGTGTTGATAGTGTAGATAGTGTAGATAGTAATGATAGTGTAGATAGTGTAGATAGTGTTGATAGTGTAGATAGTGTAGATAGTGTAGACAGTTATAGATAGTGTAGATAGTGATAGATAATGTACATAGTGTTGATAGTGTAGATAGTGTTGATAGTAATGATAGTATAGATAGTAATGATAGATAGTGATATTTATGATAGTGATAGATAGTGATAGATAGTGTAGATAGTGTTGATTGTGTAGATAGTGTAGATAGTGTAGATAGTGTAGTGTAGATAGTGTAGATAGTGATAGATAGTGTAGATAGTGTTGATAGTGTAGATAGTGTAGATAGTGTTGATAGTGTAGATAGTGTTGATAGTGTAGATAGTGTAGATAGTGTAGTGCAGATAGTGTAGATAGTGATAGATAGTGTAGATAGTGTTGATAGTGTAGATAGTGTTGATAGTGATAGATAGTGTAGATAGTGTTGATAGTGTAGATAGTGTAGATAGTGTTGATAGTGTAGATAGTGTTGATAGTAATGATAGTGTAGATAGTAATGATAGATAGTGATAGTTATGATAGTGATAGATAGTGATAGATAGTGTAGATAGTGTTGATAGTGTAGATAGTAATGATAGTAATGATAGTGTTGATTGTGTAGATAGTGCAGATAGTGATAGATAGTGTAGATAGTGTAGATAGTGTTGATAGTGTAGATAGTGTTGATAGTGTAGATAGTGTTTATAGTAATGATAGTGTAGATAGTAATGATAGATAGTGATAGATAGTGTAGATAGTGTTGATAGTGTAGATAGTGTAGATAGTGTAGATAGTAATGATAGTAATGATAGTGTAGATAGTAATGATAGTGTTGATAGTGTAAATAGTGTTAATAGTGTAGATAGTATAGATAATGTTGATAGTTTTGATAGTGTAGATAGTGTAGATAGTGTTAATAGTGTAGATAGTGTTGATAGTGTAGATAGTGTAGATAGTGTTGATAGTGTAGATAGTGTTGATAGTGTAGATAGTGTAGATAGTGTAGTGTAGATAGTGTAGATAGTGATAGATAGTGTCGATAGTGTTGATAGTGTAGATAGTGTAGATAGTGTTGATAGTGTAGATAGTGTTGATAGTGTAGATAGTGTAGATAGTGTAGTGTAGATAGTGTAGATAGTGATAGATAGTGTAGATAGTGTTGATAGTGTAGATAGTGTTGATAGTGTAGATAGTGTAGATAGTAATGATAGTAATGATAGTGTAGATAGTAATGATAGTGTAGATAGTGTAGATAGTTATAGATAGTGTAGATAGTGATAGATAGTGTAGATAGTGTTGATAGTAATGATAGTGTAGATAGTAATGATAGATAGTGATAGTTATGATAGTGATAGATAGTGTAGATAGTGTAGATAGTAATGATAGTAATGATAGTGTAGATAGTGTAGATAGTGTAGATAGTGTTGATAGTGTTGATAGTGTAGATAGTGTAGATAGTAATGATAGTGTAGATAGTGTAGATAGTGTTGATAGTGTAGATAGTGTAGATAGTGTAGACAGTTATAGATAGTGTAGATAGTGATAGATAATGTACATAGTGTTGATAGTGTAGATAGTGTTGATAGTAATGATAGTATAGATAGTAATGATAGATAGTGATATTTATGATAGTGATAGATAGTGATAGATAGTGTAGATAGTGTTGATTGTGTAGATAGTGTAGATAGTGTAGATAGTGTAGTGTAGATAGTGTAGATAGTGATAGATAGTGTAGATAGTGTTGATAGTGTAGATAGTGTAGATAGTGTTGAAAGTGTAGATAGTGTTGATAGTGTAGATAGTGTAGATAGTGTAGTGTAGATAGTGATAGATAGTGTAGATAGTGTTGATAGTGTAGATAGTGTTGATAGTGTAGATAGTGTTGATAGTGATAGATAGTGTAGATAGTGTTGATAGTGTAGATAGTGTTGATCGTAATGATAGTGTTGATAGTGTAGATAGTGTAGATAGTGTTGATAGTGTAGATAGTGTTGATAGTAATGATAGTGTAGATAGTAATGATAGATAGTGATAGTTATGATAGTGATAGATAGTGATAGATAGTGTAGATAGTGTTGATAGTGTAGATAGTAATGATAGTAATGATAGTGTTGATTGTGTAGATAGTGCAGATAGTGATAGATAGTGTAGATAGTGTAGATAGTGTTGATAGTGTAGATAGTGTTGATAGTGTAGATAGTGTTTATAGTAATGATAGTGTATATAGTAATGATAGATAGTGATAGATAGTGTAGATAGTGTTGATAGTGTAGATAGTGTTGATAGTGTAGATAGTGTTGATAGTGATAGATAGTGTAGATAGTGTTGATAGTGTAGATAGTGTTGATCGTAATGATAGTGTTGATAGTGTAGATAGTGTAGATAGTGTTGATAGTGTAGATAGTGTTGATAGTAATGATAGTGTAGATAGTAATGATAGATAGTGATAGTTATGATAGTGATAGATAGTGATAGATAGTGTAGATAGTGTTGATAGTGTAGATAGTAATGATAGTAATGATAGTGTTGATTGTGTAGATAGTGCAGATAGTGATAGATAGTGTAGATAGTGTAGATAGTGTTGATAGTGTAGATAGTGTTGATAGTGTAGATAGTGTTTATAGTAATGATAGTGTAGATAGTAATGATAGATAGTGATAGATAGTGTAGATAGTGTTGATAGTGTAGATAGTGTAGATAGTGTAGATAGTAATGATAGTGTTGATAGTGTAAATAGTGTTGATAGTGTAGATAGTATAGATAGTGTTGATAGTTTTGATAGTGTAGATAGTGTAGATAGTGTTAATAGTGTAGATAGTGTTGATAGTGTAGATAGTGTAGATAGTGTTGATAGTGTAGATAGTGTTGATAGTGTAGATAGTGTATATAGTGTAGTGTAGATAGTGTAGATAGTGATAGATAGTGTAGATAGTGTTGATAGTGTAGATAGTGTTGATAGTGTAGATAGTGTTGATAGTGATAGATAGACTAGATAGTGTTGATAGTGTAGATAGTGTTGATAGTAATTATAGTGTAGATAGTAATGATAGATAGTGATAGTTATGATAGTGATAGATAGTGATAGATAGTGGTAGATAGTGTTGATAGTGTAGATAGTGTTGATAGTGTAGATAGTGTTGATAGTAATGACATTGTAGATAGTAATGATAGATAGTGATAGTTATGATAGTGATAGATAGTGTAGATAGTGTAGATAGCAATGATAGTAATGATAGTGTAGATAGTGTAGATAGTGTTGATAGTGTTGATAGTGTTGATAGTGTAGATAGTGTAGATAGTGTAGATAGTAATGATAGTGTAGATAGTGTAGATAGTTATAGATAGTGTAGATAGTGATAGATAGTGTAGATAGTGTTGATAGTAATGATAGTGTAGATAGTAATGATAGATAGTGATAGTTATGATAGTGATAGATAGTGTAGATAGTGTAGATAGTAATGATAGTAATGATAGTGTAGATAGTGTAGATAGTGTAGATAGTGTTGATAGTGTTGATAGTGTAGATAGTGTAGATAGTAATGATAGTGTAGATAGTGTAGATAGTGTTGATAGTGTAGATAGTGTAGATAGTGTAGATAGTTATAGATAGTGTAGATAGTGATAGATAATGTACATAGTGTTGATAGTGTAGATAGTGATGATAGTAATGATAGTATAGATATTAATGATAGATAGTGATATTTATGATAGTGATAGATAGTGATAGATAGTGTAGATAGTGTTGATTGTGTAGATAGTGTAGATAGTGTAGATAGTGTAGTGTAGATAGTGTAGATAGTGATAGATAGTGTAGATAGTGTTGATAGTGTAGATAGTGTTGATAGTGTAGATAGTGTTGATAGTGTAGATAGTGTAGATAGTGTAGTGTAGATAGTGTAGATAGTGATAGATAGTGTAGATAGTGTTGATAGTGTAGATAGTGTTGATAGTGTAGATAGTGTTGATAGTGATAGATAGTGTAGATAGTGTTGATAGTGTAGATAGTGTTGATCGTAATGATAGTGTTGATAGTGTAGATAGTGTAGATAGTGTTGATAGTGTAGATAGTGTTGATAGTAATGATAGTGTAGATAGTAATGATAGATAGTGATAGTTATGATAGTGATAGATAGTGATAGATAGTGTAGATAGTGTTGATAGTGTAGATAGTAATGATAGTAATGATAGTGTTGATTGTGTAGATAGTGCAGATAGTGATAGATATTGTAGATAGTGTAGATAGTGTTGATAGTGTAGATAGTGTTGATAGTGTAGATAGTGTTTATAGTAATGATAGTGTAGATAGTAATGATAGATAGTGATAGATAGTGTAGATAGTGTTGATAGTGTAGATAGTGTAGATAGTGTAGATAGTAATGATAGTAATGATAGTGTAGATAGTAATGATAGTGTTGATAGTGTAAATAGTGTTGATAGTGTAGATAGTATAGATAGTGTTGATAGTTTTGATAGTGTAGATAGTGTAGATAGTGTTAATAGTGTAGATAGTGTTGATAGTGTAGATAGTGTAGATAGTGTTGATAGTGTAGATAGTGTTGATAGTGTAGATAGTGTAGATAGTGTAGTGTAGATAGTGTAGATAGTGATAGATAGTGTAGATAGTGTTGATAGTGTAGATAGTGTTGATAGTGTAGATAGTGTTGATAGTGATAGATAGTGTAGATAGTGTTGATAGTGTAGATAGTGTTGATCGTAATGATAGTGTTGATAGTGTAGATAGTGTAGATAGTGTTGATAGTGTAGATAGTGTTGATAGTAATGATAGTGTAGATAGTAATGATAGATAGTGATAGTTATGATAGTGATAGATAGTGATAGATAGTGTAGATAGTGTTGATAGTGTAGATAGATAGTGATAGTTATGATAGTGATAGATAGTGATAGATAGTGTAGATAGTGTTGATTGTGTAGATAGTGCAGATAGTGATAGATAGTGTAGATAGTGTAGATAGTGTTGATAGTGTAGATAGTGTTGATAGTGTAGATAGTGTTTATAGTAATGATAGTGTAGATAGTAATGATAGATAGTGATAGATAGTGTAGATAGTGTTGATAGTGTAGATAGTGTAGATAGTGTAGATAGTAATGATAGTAATGATAGTGTAGATAGTAATGATAGTGTAGATAGTGTAGATAGTTATAGATAGTGTAGATAGTGATAGATAGTGTAGATAGTGTTGATAGTAATGATAGTGTAGATAGTAATGATAGATAGTGATAGTTATGATAGTGATAGATAGTGTAGATAGTGTAGATAGTAATGATAGTAATGATAGTGTAGATAGTGTAGATAGTGTAGATAGTGTTGATAGTGTTGATAGTGTAGATAGTGTAGATAGTAATGATAGTGTAGATAGTGTAGATAGTGTTGATAGTGTAGATAGTGTAGATAGTGTAGACAGTTATAGATAGTGTAGATAGTGATAGATAATGTACATAGTGTTGATAGTGTAGATAGTGTTATAGTAATGATAGTATAGATAGTAATGATAGATAGTGATATTTATGATAGTGATAGATAGTGATAGATAGTGTAGATAGTGTTGATTGTGTAGATAGTGTAGATAGTGTAGATAGTGTAGTGTAGATAGTGTAGATAGTGATAGATAGTGTAGATAGTGTTGATAGTGTAGATAGTGTAGATAGTGTTGAAAGTGTAGATAGTGTTGATAGTGTAGATAGTGTAGATAGTGTAGTGTAGATAGTGATAGATAGTGTAGATAGTGTTGATAGTGTAGATAGTGTTGATAGTGTAGATAGTGTTGATAGTGATAGATAGTGTAGATAGTGTTGATAGTGTAGATAGTGTTGATCGTAATGATAGTGTTGATAGTGTAGATAGTGTAGATAGTGTTGATAGTGTAGATAGTGTTGATAGTAATGATAGTGTAGATAGTAATGATAGATAGTGATAGTTATGATAGTGATAGATAGTGATAGATAGTGTAGATAGTGTTGATAGTGTAGATAGTAATGATAGTAATGATAGTGTTGATTGTGTAGATAGTGCAGATAGTGATAGATAGTGTAGATAGTGTAGATAGTGTTGATAGTGTAGATAGTGTTGATAGTGTAGATAGTGTTTATAGTAATGATAGTGTAGATAGTAATGATAGATAGTGATAGATAGTGTAGATAGTGTTGATAGTGTAGATAGTGTAGATAGTGTAGATAGTAATGATAGTAATGATAGTGTAGATAGTAATGATAGTGTAGATAGTGTAGATAGTTATAGATAGTGTAGATAGTGATAGATAGTGTAGATAGTGTTGATAGTAATGATAGTGTAGATAGTAATGATAGATAGTGATAGTTATGATAGTGATAGATAGTGTAGATAGTGTAGATAGTAATGATAGTAATGATAGTGTAGATAGTGTAGATAGTGTAGATAGTGTTGATAGTGTTGATAGTGTAGATAGTGTAGATAGTAATGATAGTGTAGATAGTGTAGATAGTGTTGATAGTGTAGATAGTGTAGATAGTGTAGACAGTTATAGATAGTGTAGATAGTGATAGATAATGTACATAGTGTTGATAGTGTAGATAGTGTTGATAGTAATGATAGTATAGATAGTAATGATAGATAGTGATATTTATGATAGTGATAGATAGTGATAGATAGTGTAGATAGTGTTGATTGTGTAGATAGTGTAGATAGTGTAGATAGTGTAGTGTAGATAGTGTAGATAGTGATAGATAGTGTAGATAGTGTTGATAGTGTAGATAGTGTAGATAGTGTTGAAAGTGTAGATAGTGTTGATAGTGTAGATAGTGTAGATAGTGTAGTGTAGATAGTGATAGATAGTGTAGATAGTGTTGATAGTGTAGATAGTGTTGATAGTGTAGATAGTGTTGATAGTGATAGATAGTGTAGATAGTGTTGATAGTGTAGATAGTGTTGATCGTAATGATAGTGTTGATAGTGTAGATAGTGTAGATAGTGTTGATAGTGTAGATAGTGTTGATAGTAATGATAGTGTAGATAGTAATGATAGATAGTGATAGTTATGATAGTGATAGATAGTGATAGATAGTGTAGATAGTGTTGATAGTGTAGATAGTAATGATAGTAATGATAGTGTTGATTGTGTAGATAGTGCAGATAGTGATAGATAGTGTAGATAGTGTAGATAGTGTTGATAGTGTAGATAGTGTTGATAGTGTAGATAGTGTTTATAGTAATGATAGTGTAGATAGTAATGATAGATAGTGATAGATAGTGTAGATAGTGTTGATAGTGTAGATAGTGTAGATAGTGTAGATAGTAATGATAGTGTTGATAGTGTAAATAGTGTTGATAGTGTAGATAGTATAGATAGTGTTGATAGTTTTGATAGTGTAGATAGTGTAGATAGTGTTAATAGTGTAGATAGTGTTGATAGTGTAGATAGTGTAGATAGTGTTGATAGTGTAGATAGTGTTGATAGTGTAGATAGTGTATATAGTGTAGTGTAGATAGTGTAGATAGTGATAGATAGTGTAGATAGTGTTGATAGTGTAGATAGTGTTGATAGTGTAGATAGTGTTGATAGTGATAGATAGACTAGATAGTGTTGATAGTGTAGATAGTGTTGATAGTAATTATAGTGTAGATAGTAATGATAGATAGTGATAGTTATGATAGTGATAGATAGTGATAGATAGTGGTAGATAGTGTTGATAGTGTAGATAGTGTTGATAGTGTAGATAGTGTTGATAGTAATGACATTGTAGATAGTAATGATAGATAGTGATAGTTATGATAGTGATAGATAGTGTAGATAGTGTAGATAGCAATGATAGTAATGATAGTGTAGATAGTGTAGATAGTGTTGATAGTGTTGATAGTGTTGATAGTGTAGATAGTGTAGATAGTGTAGATAGTAATGATAGTGTAGATAGTGTAGATAGTTATAGATAGTGTAGATAGTGATAGATAGTGTAGATAGTGTTGATAGTAATGATAGTGTAGATAGTAATGATAGATAGTGATAGTTATGATAGTGATAGATAGTGTAGATAGTGTAGATAGTAATGATAGTAATGATAGTGTAGATAGTGTAGATAGTGTAGATAGTGTTGATAGTGTTGATAGTGTAGATAGTGTAGATAGTAATGATAGTGTAGATAGTGTAGATAGTGTTGATAGTGTAGATAGTGTAGATAGTGTAGATAGTTATAGATAGTGTAGATAGTGATAGATAATGTACATAGTGTTGATAGTGTAGATAGTGATGATAGTAATGATAGTATAGATATTAATGATAGATAGTGATATTTATGATAGTGATAGATAGTGATAGATAGTGTAGATAGTGTTGATTGTGTAGATAGTGTAGATAGTGTAGATAGTGTAGTGTAGATAGTGTAGATAGTGATAGATAGTGTAGATAGTGTTGATAGTGTAGATAGTGTTGATAGTGTAGATAGTGTTGATAGTGTAGATAGTGTAGATAGTGTAGTGTAGATAGTGTAGATAGTGATAGATAGTGTAGATAGTGTTGATAGTGTAGATAGTGTTGATAGTGTAGATAGTGTTGATAGTGATAGATAGTGTAGATAGTGTTGATAGTGTAGATAGTGTAGATAGTGTTGAAAGTGTAGATAGTGTTGATAGTGTAGATAGTGTAGATAGTGTAGTGTAGATAGTGATAGATAGTGTAGATAGTGTTGATAGTGTAGATAGTGTTGATAGTGTAGATAGTGTTGATAGTGATAGATAGTGTAGATAGTGTTGATAGTGTAGATAGTGTTGATCGTAATGATAGTGTTGATAGTGTAGATAGTGTAGATAGTGTTGATAGTGTAGATAGTGTTGATAGTAATGATAGTGTAGATAGTAATGATAGATAGTGATAGTTATGATAGTGATAGATAGTGATAGATAGTGTAGATAGTGTTGATAGTGTAGATAGTAATGATAGTAATGATAGTGTTGATTGTGTAGATAGTGCAGATAGTGATAGATAGTGTAGATAGTGTAGATAGTGTTGATAGTGTAGATAGTGTTGATAGTGTAGATAGTGTTTATAGTAATGATAGTGTAGATAGTAATGATAGATAGTGATAGATAGTGTAGATAGTGTTGATAGTGTAGATAGTGTAGATAGTGTAGATAGTAATGATAGTGTTGATAGTGTAAATAGTGTTGATAGTGTAGATAGTATAGATAGTGTTGATAGTTTTGATAGTGTAGATAGTGTAGATAGTGTTAATAGTGTAGATAGTGTTGATAGTGTAGATAGTGTAGATAGTGTTGATAGTGTAGATAGTGTTGATAGTGTAGATAGTGTAGATAGTGTAGTGTAGATAGTGTAGATAGTGATAGATAGTGTAGATAGTGTTGATAGTGTAGATAGTGTTGATAGTGTAGATAGTGTTGATAGTGATAGATAGACTAGATAGTGTTGATAGTGTAGATAGTGTTGATAGTAATGATAGTGTAGATAGTAATGATAGATAGTGATAGTTATGATAGTGATAGATAGTGATAGATAGTGGTAGATAGTGTTGATAGTGTAGATAGTGTTGATAGTGTAGATAGTGTTGATAGTAATGACATTGTAGATAGTAATGATAGATAGTGATAGTTATGATAGTGATAGATAGTGTAGATAGTGTAGATAGCAATGATAGTAATGATAGTGTAGATAGTGTAGATAGTGTTGATAGTGTTGATAGTGTTGATAGTGTAGATAGTGTAGATAGTGTAGATAGTAATGATAGTGTAGATAGTGTAGATAGTTATAGATAGTGTAGATAGTGATAGATAGTGTAGATAGTGTTGATAGTAATGATAGTGTAGATAGTAATGATAGATAGTGATAGTTATGATAGTGATAGATAGTGTAGATAGTGTAGATTGTAATGATAGTAATGATAGTGTAGATAGTGTAGATAGTGTAGATAGTGTTGATAGTGTTGATAGTGTAGATAGTGTAGATAGTAATGATAGTGTAGATAGTGTAGATAGTGTTGATAGTGTAGATAGTGTAGATAGTGTAGATAGTTATAGATAGTGTAGATAGTGATAGATAATGTACATAGTGTTGATAGTGTAGATAGTGATGATAGTAATGATAGTATAGATAGTAATGATAGATAGTGATATTTATGATAGTGATAGATAGTGATAGATAGTGTAGATAGTGTTGATTGTGTAGATAGTGTAGATAGTGTAGATAGTGTAGTGTAGATAGTGTAGATAGTGATAGATAGTGTAGATAGTGTTGATAGTGTAGATAGTGTTGATAGTGTAGATAGTGTTGATAGTGTAGATAGTGTAGATAGTGTAGTGTAGATAGTGTAGATAGTGATAGATAGTGTAGATAGTGTTGATAGTGTAGATAGTGTTGATAGTGTAGATAGTGTTGATAGTGATAGATAGTGTAGATAGTGTTGATAGTGTAGATAGTGTTGATCGTAATGATAGTGTTGATAGTGTAGATAGTGTAGATAGTGTTGATAGTGTAGATAGTGTTGATAGTAATGATAGTGTAGATAGTAATGATAGATAGTGATAGTTATGATAGTGATAGATAGTGATAGATAGTGTAGATAGTGTTGATAGTGTAGATAGTAATGATAGTAATGATAGTGTTGATTGTGTAGATAGTGCAGATAGTGATAGATATTGTAGATAGTGTAGATAGTGTTGATAGTGTAGATAGTGTTGATAGTGTAGATAGTGTTTATAGTAATGATAGTGTAGATAGTAATGATAGATAGTGATAGATAGTGTAGATAGTGTTGATAGTGTAGATAGTGTAGATAGTGTAGATAGTAATGATAGTAATGATAGTGTAGATAGTAATGATAGTGTTGATAGTGTAAATAGTGTTGATAGTGTAGATAGTATAGATAGTGTTGATAGTTTTGATAGTGTAGATAGTGTAGATAGTGTTAATAGTGTAGATAGTGTTGATAGTGTAGATAGTGTAGATAGTGTTGATAGTGTAGATAGTGTTGATAGTGTAGATAGTGTAGATAGTGTAGTGTAGATAGTGTAGATAGTGATAGATAGTGTAGATAGTGTTGATAGTGTAGATAGTGTTGATAGTGTAGATAGTGTTGATAGTGATAGATAGTGTAGATAGTGTTGATAGTGTAGATAGTGTTGATCGTAATGATAGTGTTGATAGTGTAGATAGTGTAGATAGTGTTGATAGTGTAGATAGTGTTGATAGTAATGATAGTGTAGATAGTAATGATAGATAGTGATAGTTATGATAGTGATAGATAGTGATAGATAGTGTAGATAGTGTTGATAGTGTAGATAGATAGTGATAGTTATGATAGTGATAGATAGTGATAGATAGTGTAGATAGTGTTGATTGTGTAGATAGTGCAGATAGTGATAGATAGTGTAGATAGTGTAGATAGTGTTGATAGTGTAGATAGTGTTGATAGTGTAGATAGTGTTTATAGTAATGATAGTGTAGATAGTAATGATAGATAGTGATAGATAGTGTAGATAGTGTTGATAGTGTAGATAGTGTAGATAGTGTAGATAGTAATGATAGTAATGATAGTGTAGATAGTAATGATAGTGTAGATAGTGTAGATAGTTATAGATAGTGTAGATAGTGATAGATAGTGTAGATAGTGTTGATAGTAATGATAGTGTAGATAGTAATGATAGATAGTGATAGTTATGATAGTGATAGATAGTGTAGATAGTGTAGATAGTAATGATAGTAATGATAGTGTAGATAGTGTAGATAGTGTAGATAGTGTTGATAGTGTTGATAGTGTAGATAGTGTAGATAGTAATGATAGTGTAGATAGTGTAGATAGTGTTGATAGTGTAGATAGTGTAGATAGTGTAGACAGTTATAGATAGTGTAGATAGTGATAGATAATGTACATAGTGTTGATAGTGTAGATAGTGTTATAGTAATGATAGTATAGATAGTAATGATAGATAGTGATATTTATGATAGTGATAGATAGTGATAGATAGTGTAGATAGTGTTGATTGTGTAGATAGTGTAGATAGTGTAGATAGTGTAGTGTAGATAGTGTAGATAGTGATAGATAGTGTAGATAGTGTTGATAGTGTAGATAGTGTAGATAGTGTTGAAAGTGTAGATAGTGTTGATAGTGTAGATAGTGTAGATAGTGTAGTGTAGATAGTGATAGATAGTGTAGATAGTGTTGATAGTGTAGATAGTGTTGATAGTGTAGATAGTGTTGATAGTGATAGATAGTGTAGATAGTGTTGATAGTGTAGATAGTGTTGATCGTAATGATAGTGTTGATAGTGTAGATAGTGTAGATAGTGTTGATAGTGTAGATAGTGTTGATAGTAATGATAGTGTAGATAGTAATGATAGATAGTGATAGTTATGATAGTGATAGATAGTGATAGATAGTGTAGATAGTGTTGATAGTGTAGATAGTAATGATAGTAATGATAGTGTTGATTGTGTAGATAGTGCAGATAGTGATAGATAGTGTAGATAGTGTAGATAGTGTTGATAGTGTAGATAGTGTTGATAGTGTAGATAGTGTTTATAGTAATGATAGTGTAGATAGTAATGATAGATAGTGATAGATAGTGTAGATAGTGTTGATAGTGTAGATAGTGTAGATAGTGTAGATAGTAATGATAGTAATGATAGTGTAGATAGTAATGATAGTGTAGATAGTGTAGATAGTTATAGATAGTGTAGATAGTGATAGATAGTGTAGATAGTGTTGATAGTAATGATAGTGTAGATAGTAATGATAGATAGTGATAGTTATGATAGTGATAGATAGTGTAGATAGTGTAGATAGTAATGATAGTAATGATAGTGTAGATAGTGTAGATAGTGTAGATAGTGTTGATAGTGTTGATAGTGTAGATAGTGTAGATAGTAATGATAGTGTAGATAGTGTAGATAGTGTTGATAGTGTAGATAGTGTAGATAGTGTAGACAGTTATAGATAGTGTAGATAGTGATAGATAATGTACATAGTGTTGATAGTGTAGATAGTGTTGATAGTAATGATAGTATAGATAGTAATGATAGATAGTGATATTTATGATAGTGATAGATAGTGATAGATAGTGTAGATAGTGTTGATTGTGTAGATAGTGTAGATAGTGTAGATAGTGTAGTGTAGATAGTGTAGATAGTGATAGATAGTGTAGATAGTGTTGATAGTGTAGATAGTGTAGATAGTGTTGAAAGTGTAGATAGTGTTGATAGTGTAGATAGTGTAGATAGTGTAGTGTAGATAGTGATAGATAGTGTAGATAGTGTTGATAGTGTAGATAGTGTTGATAGTGTAGATAGTGTTGATAGTGATAGATAGTGTAGATAGTGTTGATAGTGTAGATAGTGTTGATCGTAATGATAGTGTTGATAGTGTAGATAGTGTAGATAGTGTTGATAGTGTAGATAGTGTTGATAGTAATGATAGTGTAGATAGTAATGATAGATAGTGATAGTTATGATAGTGATAGATAGTGATAGATAGTGTAGATAGTGTTGATAGTGTAGATAGTAATGATAGTAATGATAGTGTTGATTGTGTAGATAGTGCAGATAGTGATAGATAGTGTAGATAGTGTAGATAGTGTTGATAGTGTAGATAGTGTTGATAGTGTAGATAGTGTTTATAGTAATGATAGTGTAGATAGTAATGATAGATAGTGATAGATAGTGTAGATAGTGTTGATAGTGTAGATAGTGTAGATAGTGTAGATAGTAATGATAGTGTTGATAGTGTAAATAGTGTTGATAGTGTAGATAGTATAGATAGTGTTGATAGTTTTGATAGTGTAGATAGTGTAGATAGTGTTAATAGTGTAGATAGTGTTGATAGTGTAGATAGTGTAGATAGTGTTGATAGTGTAGATAGTGTTGATAGTGTAGATAGTGTATATAGTGTAGTGTAGATAGTGTAGATAGTGATAGATAGTGTAGATAGTGTTGATAGTGTAGATAGTGTTGATAGTGTAGATAGTGTTGATAGTGATAGATAGACTAGATAGTGTTGATAGTGTAGATAGTGTTGATAGTAATTATAGTGTAGATAGTAATGATAGATAGTGATAGTTATGATAGTGATAGATAGTGATAGATAGTGGTAGATAGTGTTGATAGTGTAGATAGTGTTGATAGTGTAGATAGTGTTGATAGTAATGACATTGTAGATAGTAATGATAGATAGTGATAGTTATGATAGTGATAGATAGTGTAGATAGTGTAGATAGCAATGATAGTAATGATAGTGTAGATAGTGTAGATAGTGTTGATAGTGTTGATAGTGTTGATAGTGTAGATAGTGTAGATAGTGTAGATAGTAATGATAGTGTAGATAGTGTAGATAGTTATAGATAGTGTAGATAGTGATAGATAGTGTAGATAGTGTTGATAGTAATGATAGTGTAGATAGTAATGATAGATAGTGATAGTTATGATAGTGATAGATAGTGTAGATAGTGTAGATAGTAATGATAGTAATGATAGTGTAGATAGTGTAGATAGTGTAGATAGTGTTGATAGTGTTGATAGTGTAGATAGTGTAGATAGTAATGATAGTGTAGATAGTGTAGATAGTGTTGATAGTGTAGATAGTGTAGATAGTGTAGATAGTTATAGATAGTGTAGATAGTGATAGATAATGTACATAGTGTTGATAGTGTAGATAGTGATGATAGTAATGATAGTATAGATATTAATGATAGATAGTGATATTTATGATAGTGATAGATAGTGATAGATAGTGTAGATAGTGTTGATTGTGTAGATAGTGTAGATAGTGTAGATAGTGTAGTGTAGATAGTGTAGATAGTGATAGATAGTGTAGATAGTGTTGATAGTGTAGATAGTGTTGATAGTGTAGATAGTGTTGATAGTGTAGATAGTGTAGATAGTGTAGTGTAGATAGTGTAGATAGTGATAGATAGTGTAGATAGTGTTGATAGTGTAGATAGTGTTGATAGTGTAGATAGTGTAGATAGTGTTGAAAGTGTAGATAGTGTTGATAGTGTAGATAGTGTAGATAGTGTAGTGTAGATAGTGATAGATAGTGTAGATAGTGTTGATAGTGTAGATAGTGTTGATAGTGTAGATAGTGTTGATAGTGATAGATAGTGTAGATAGTGTTGATAGTGTAGATAGTGTTGATCGTAATGATAGTGTTGATAGTGTAGATAGTGTAGATAGTGTTGATAGTGTAGATAGTGTTGATAGTAATGATAGTGTAGATAGTAATGATAGATAGTGATAGTTATGATAGTGATAGATAGTGATAGATAGTGTAGATAGTGTTGATAGTGTAGATAGTAATGATAGTAATGATAGTGTTGATTGTGTAGATAGTGCAGATAGTGATAGATAGTGTAGATAGTGTAGATAGTGTTGATAGTGTAGATAGTGTTGATAGTGTAGATAGTGTTTATAGTAATGATAGTGTAGATAGTAATGATAGATAGTGATAGATAGTGTAGATAGTGTTGATAGTGTAGATAGTGTAGATAGTGTAGATAGTAATGATAGTGTTGATAGTGTAAATAGTGTTGATAGTGTAGATAGTATAGATAGTGTTGATAGTTTTGATAGTGTAGATAGTGTAGATAGTGTTAATAGTGTAGATAGTGTTGATAGTGTAGATAGTGTAGATAGTGTTGATAGTGTAGATAGTGTTGATAGTGTAGATAGTGTATATAGTGTAGTGTAGATAGTGTAGATAGTGATAGATAGTGTAGATAGTGTTGATAGTGTAGATAGTGTTGATAGTGTAGATAGTGTTGATAGTGATAGATAGACTAGATAGTGTTGATAGTGTAGATAGTGTTGATAGTAATTATAGTGTAGATAGTAATGATAGATAGTGATAGTTATGATAGTGATAGATAGTGATAGATAGTGGTAGATAGTGTTGATAGTGTAGATAGTGTTGATAGTGTAGATAGTGTTGATAGTAATGACATTGTAGATAGTAATGATAGATAGTGATAGTTATGATAGTGATAGATAGTGTAGATAGTGTAGATAGCAATGATAGTAATGATAGTGTAGATAGTGTAGATAGTGTTGATAGTGTTGATAGTGTTGATAGTGTAGATAGTGTAGATAGTGTAGATAGTAATGATAGTGTAGATAGTGTAGATAGTTATAGATAGTGTAGATAGTGATAGATAGTGTAGATAGTGTTGATAGTAATGATAGTGTAGATAGTAATGATAGATAGTGATAGTTATGATAGTGATAGATAGTGTAGATAGTGTAGATAGTAATGATAGTAATGATAGTGTAGATAGTGTAGATAGTGTAGATAGTGTTGATAGTGTTGATAGTGTAGATAGTGTAGATAGTAATGATAGTGTAGATAGTGTAGATAGTGTTGATAGTGTAGATAGTGTAGATAGTGTAGATAGTTATAGATAGTGTAGATAGTGATAGATAATGTACATAGTGTTGATAGTGTAGATAGTGATGATAGTAATGATAGTATAGATATTAATGATAGATAGTGATATTTATGATAGTGATAGATAGTGATAGATAGTGTAGATAGTGTTGATTGTGTAGATAGTGTAGATAGTGTAGATAGTGTAGTGTAGATAGTGTAGATAGTGATAGATAGTGTAGATAGTGTTGATAGTGTAGATAGTGTTGATAGTGTAGATAGTGTTGATAGTGTAGATAGTGTAGATAGTGTAGTGTAGATAGTGTAGATAGTGATAGATAGTGTAGATAGTGTTGATAGTGTAGATAGTGTTGATAGTGTAGATAGTGTTGATAGTGATAGATAGTGTAGATAGTGTTGATAGTGTAGATAGTGTAGATAGTGTTGAAAGTGTAGATAGTGTTGATAGTGTAGATAGTGTAGATAGTGTAGTGTAGATAGTGATAGATAGTGTAGATAGTGTTGATAGTGTAGATAGTGTTGATAGTGTAGATAGTGTTGATAGTGATAGATAGTGTAGATAGTGTTGATAGTGTAGATAGTGTTGATCGTAATGATAGTGTTGATAGTGTAGATAGTGTAGATAGTGTTGATAGTGTAGATAGTGTTGATAGTAATGATAGTGTAGATAGTAATGATAGATAGTGATAGTTATGATAGTGATAGATAGTGATAGATAGTGTAGATAGTGTTGATAGTGTAGATAGTAATGATAGTAATGATAGTGTTGATTGTGTAGATAGTGCAGATAGTGATAGATAGTGTAGATAGTGTAGATAGTGTTGATAGTGTAGATAGTGTTGATAGTGTAGATAGTGTTTATAGTAATGATAGTGTAGATAGTAATGATAGATAGTGATAGATAGTGTAGATAGTGTTGATAGTGTAGATAGTGTAGATAGTGTAGATAGTAATGATAGTGTTGATAGTGTAAATAGTGTTGATAGTGTAGATAGTATAGATAGTGTTGATAGTTTTGATAGTGTAGATAGTGTAGATAGTGTTAATAGTGTAGATAGTGTTGATAGTGTAGATAGTGTAGATAGTGTTGATAGTGTAGATAGTGTTGATAGTGTAGATAGTGTAGATAGTGTAGTGTAGATAGTGTAGATAGTGATAGATAGTGTAGATAGTGTTGATAGTGTAGATAGTGTTGATAGTGTAGATAGTGTTGATAGTGATAGATAGACTAGATAGTGTTGATAGTGTAGATAGTGTTGATAGTAATGATAGTGTAGATAGTAATGATAGATAGTGATAGTTATGATAGTGATAGATAGTGATAGATAGTGGTAGATAGTGTTGATAGTGTAGATAGTGTTGATAGTGTAGATAGTGTTGATAGTAATGACATTGTAGATAGTAATGATAGATAGTGATAGTTATGATAGTGATAGATAGTGTAGATAGTGTAGATAGCAATGATAGTAATGATAGTGTAGATAGTGTAGATAGTGTTGATAGTGTTGATAGTGTTGATAGTGTAGATAGTGTAGATAGTGTAGATAGTAATGATAGTGTAGATAGTGTAGATAGTTATAGATAGTGTAGATAGTGATAGATAGTGTAGATAGTGTTGATAGTAATGATAGTGTAGATAGTAATGATAGATAGTGATAGTTATGATAGTGATAGATAGTGTAGATAGTGTAGATTGTAATGATAGTAATGATAGTGTAGATAGTGTAGATAGTGTAGATAGTGTTGATAGTGTTGATAGTGTAGATAGTGTAGATAGTAATGATAGTGTAGATAGTGTAGATAGTGTTGATAGTGTAGATAGTGTAGATAGTGTAGATAGTTATAGATAGTGTAGATAGTGATAGATAATGTACATAGTGTTGATAGTGTAGATAGTGATGATAGTAATGATAGTATAGATAGTAATGATAGATAGTGATATTTATGATAGTGATAGATAGTGATAGATAGTGTAGATAGTGTTGATTGTGTAGATAGTGTAGATAGTGTAGATAGTGTAGTGTAGATAGTGTAGATAGTGATAGATAGTGTAGATAGTGTTGATAGTGTAGATAGTGTTGATAGTGTAGATAGTGTTGATAGTGTAGATAGTGTAGATAGTGTAGTGTAGATAGTGTAGATAGTGATAGATAGTGTAGATAGTGTTGATAGTGTAGATAGTGTTGATAGTGTAGATAGTGTTGATAGTGATAGATAGTGTAGATAGTGTTGATAGTGTAGATAGTGTTGATCGTAATGATAGTGTTGATAGTGTAGATAGTGTAGATAGTGTTGATAGTGTAGATAGTGTTGATAGTAATGATAGTGTAGATAGTAATGATAGATAGTGATAGTTATGATAGTGATAGATAGTGATAGATAGTGTAGATAGTGTTGATAGTGTAGATAGTAATGATAGTAATGATAGTGTTGATTGTGTAGATAGTGCAGATAGTGATAGATATTGTAGATAGTGTAGATAGTGTTGATAGTGTAGATAGTGTTGATAGTGTAGATAGTGTTTATAGTAATGATAGTGTAGATAGTAATGATAGATAGTGATAGATAGTGTAGATAGTGTTGATAGTGTAGATAGTGTAGATAGTGTAGATAGTAATGATAGTAATGATAGTGTAGATAGTAATGATAGTGTTGATAGTGTAAATAGTGTTGATAGTGTAGATAGTATAGATAGTGTTGATAGTTTTGATAGTGTAGATAGTGTAGATAGTGTTAATAGTGTAGATAGTGTTGATAGTGTAGATAGTGTAGATAGTGTTGATAGTGTAGATAGTGTTGATAGTGTAGATAGTGTAGATAGTGTAGTGTAGATAGTGTAGATAGTGATAGATAGTGTAGATAGTGTTGATAGTGTAGATAGTGTTGATAGTGTAGATAGTGTTGATAGTGATAGATAGTGTAGATAGTGTTGATAGTGTAGATAGTGTTGATCGTAATGATAGTGTTGATAGTGTAGATAGTGTAGATAGTGTTGATAGTGTAGATAGTGTTGATAGTAATGATAGTGTAGATAGTAATGATAGATAGTGATAGTTATGATAGTGATAGATAGTGATAGATAGTGTAGATAGTGTTGATAGTGTAGATAGATAGTGATAGTTATGATAGTGATAGATAGTGATAGATAGTGTAGATAGTGTTGATTGTGTAGATAGTGCAGATAGTGATAGATAGTGTAGATAGTGTAGATAGTGTTGATAGTGTAGATAGTGTTGATAGTGTAGATAGTGTTTATAGTAATGATAGTGTAGATAGTAATGATAGATAGTGATAGATAGTGTAGATAGTGTTGATAGTGTAGATAGTGTAGATAGTGTAGATAGTAATGATAGTAATGATAGTGTAGATAGTAATGATAGTGTAGATAGTGTAGATAGTTATAGATAGTGTAGATAGTGATAGATAGTGTAGATAGTGTTGATAGTAATGATAGTGTAGATAGTAATGATAGATAGTGATAGTTATGATAGTGATAGATAGTGTAGATAGTGTAGATAGTAATGATAGTAATGATAGTGTAGATAGTGTAGATAGTGTAGATAGTGTTGATAGTGTTGATAGTGTAGATAGTGTAGATAGTAATGATAGTGTAGATAGTGTAGATAGTGTTGATAGTGTAGATAGTGTAGATAGTGTAGACAGTTATAGATAGTGTAGATAGTGATAGATAATGTACATAGTGTTGATAGTGTAGATAGTGTTATAGTAATGATAGTATAGATAGTAATGATAGATAGTGATATTTATGATAGTGATAGATAGTGATAGATAGTGTAGATAGTGTTGATTGTGTAGATAGTGTAGATAGTGTAGATAGTGTAGTGTAGATAGTGTAGATAGTGATAGATAGTGTAGATAGTGTTGATAGTGTAGATAGTGTAGATAGTGTTGAAAGTGTAGATAGTGTTGATAGTGTAGATAGTGTAGATAGTGTAGTGTAGATAGTGATAGATAGTGTAGATAGTGTTGATAGTGTAGATAGTGTTGATAGTGTAGATAGTGTTGATAGTGATAGATAGTGTAGATAGTGTTGATAGTGTAGATAGTGTTGATCGTAATGATAGTGTTGATAGTGTAGATAGTGTAGATAGTGTTGATAGTGTAGATAGTGTTGATAGTAATGATAGTGTAGATAGTAATGATAGATAGTGATAGTTATGATAGTGATAGATAGTGATAGATAGTGTAGATAGTGTTGATAGTGTAGATAGTAATGATAGTAATGATAGTGTTGATTGTGTAGATAGTGCAGATAGTGATAGATAGTGTAGATAGTGTAGATAGTGTTGATAGTGTAGATAGTGTTGATAGTGTAGATAGTGTTTATAGTAATGATAGTGTAGATAGTAATGATAGATAGTGATAGATAGTGTAGATAGTGTTGATAGTGTAGATAGTGTAGATAGTGTAGATAGTAATGATAGTAATGATAGTGTAGATAGTAATGATAGTGTAGATAGTGTAGATAGTTATAGATAGTGTAGATAGTGATAGATAGTGTAGATAGTGTTGATAGTAATGATAGTGTAGATAGTAATGATAGATAGTGATAGTTATGATAGTGATAGATAGTGTAGATAGTGTAGATAGTAATGATAGTAATGATAGTGTAGATAGTGTAGATAGTGTAGATAGTGTTGATAGTGTTGATAGTGTAGATAGTGTAGATAGTAATGATAGTGTAGATAGTGTAGATAGTGTTGATAGTGTAGATAGTGTAGATAGTGTAGACAGTTATAGATAGTGTAGATAGTGATAGATAATGTACATAGTGTTGATAGTGTAGATAGTGTTGATAGTAATGATAGTATAGATAGTAATGATAGATAGTGATATTTATGATAGTGATAGATAGTGATAGATAGTGTAGATAGTGTTGATTGTGTAGATAGTGTAGATAGTGTAGATAGTGTAGTGTAGATAGTGTAGATAGTGATAGATAGTGTAGATAGTGTTGATAGTGTAGATAGTGTAGATAGTGTTGAAAGTGTAGATAGTGTTGATAGTGTAGATAGTGTAGATAGTGTAGTGTAGATAGTGATAGATAGTGTAGATAGTGTTGATAGTGTAGATAGTGTTGATAGTGTAGATAGTGTTGATAGTGATAGATAGTGTAGATAGTGTTGATAGTGTAGATAGTGTTGATCGTAATGATAGTGTTGATAGTGTAGATAGTGTAGATAGTGTTGATAGTGTAGATAGTGTTGATAGTAATGATAGTGTAGATAGTAATGATAGATAGTGATAGTTATGATAGTGATAGATAGTGATAGATAGTGTAGATAGTGTTGATAGTGTAGATAGTAATGATAGTAATGATAGTGTTGATTGTGTAGATAGTGCAGATAGTGATAGATAGTGTAGATAGTGTAGATAGTGTTGATAGTGTAGATAGTGTTGATAGTGTAGATAGTGTTTATAGTAATGATAGTGTAGATAGTAATGATAGATAGTGATAGATAGTGTAGATAGTGTTGATAGTGTAGATAGTGTAGATAGTGTAGATAGTAATGATAGTGTTGATAGTGTAAATAGTGTTGATAGTGTAGATAGTATAGATAGTGTTGATAGTTTTGATAGTGTAGATAGTGTAGATAGTGTTAATAGTGTAGATAGTGTTGATAGTGTAGATAGTGTAGATAGTGTTGATAGTGTAGATAGTGTTGATAGTGTAGATAGTGTATATAGTGTAGTGTAGATAGTGTAGATAGTGATAGATAGTGTAGATAGTGTTGATAGTGTAGATAGTGTTGATAGTGTAGATAGTGTTGATAGTGATAGATAGACTAGATAGTGTTGATAGTGTAGATAGTGTTGATAGTAATTATAGTGTAGATAGTAATGATAGATAGTGATAGTTATGATAGTGATAGATAGTGATAGATAGTGGTAGATAGTGTTGATAGTGTAGATAGTGTTGATAGTGTAGATAGTGTTGATAGTAATGACATTGTAGATAGTAATGATAGATAGTGATAGTTATGATAGTGATAGATAGTGTAGATAGTGTAGATAGCAATGATAGTAATGATAGTGTAGATAGTGTAGATAGTGTTGATAGTGTTGATAGTGTTGATAGTGTAGATAGTGTAGATAGTGTAGATAGTAATGATAGTGTAGATAGTGTAGATAGTTATAGATAGTGTAGATAGTGATAGATAGTGTAGATAGTGTTGATAGTAATGATAGTGTAGATAGTAATGATAGATAGTGATAGTTATGATAGTGATAGATAGTGTAGATAGTGTAGATAGTAATGATAGTAATGATAGTGTAGATAGTGTAGATAGTGTAGATAGTGTTGATAGTGTTGATAGTGTAGATAGTGTAGATAGTAATGATAGTGTAGATAGTGTAGATAGTGTTGATAGTGTAGATAGTGTAGATAGTGTAGATAGTTATAGATAGTGTAGATAGTGATAGATAATGTACATAGTGTTGATAGTGTAGATAGTGATGATAGTAATGATAGTATAGATATTAATGATAGATAGTGATATTTATGATAGTGATAGATAGTGATAGATAGTGTAGATAGTGTTGATTGTGTAGATAGTGTAGATAGTGTAGTAGTGTAGTGTAGATAGTGTAGATAGTGATAGATAGTGTAGATAGTGTTGATAGTGTAGATAGTGTTGATAGTGTAGATAGTGTTGATAGTGTAGATAGTGTAGATAGTGTAGTGTAGATAGTGTAGATAGTGATAGATAGTGTAGATAGTGTTGATAGTGTAGATAGTGTTGATAGTGTAGATAGTGTAGATAGTGTTGAAAGTGTAGATAGTGTTGATAGTGTAGATAGTGTAGATAGTGTAGTGTAGATAGTGATAGATAGTGTAGATAGTGTTGATAGTGTAGATAGTGTTGATAGTGTAGATAGTGTTGATAGTGATAGATAGTGTAGATAGTGTTGATAGTGTAGATAGTGTTGATCGTAATGATAGTGTTGATAGTGTAGATAGTGTAGATAGTGTTGATAGTGTAGATAGTGTTGATAGTAATGATAGTGTAGATAGTAATGATAGATAGTGATAGTTATGATAGTGATAGATAGTGATAGATAGTGTAGATAGTGTTGATAGTGTAGATAGTAATGATAGTAATGATAGTGTTGATTGTGTAGATAGTGCAGATAGTGATAGATAGTGTAGATAGTGTAGATAGTGTTGATAGTGTAGATAGTGTTGATAGTGTAGATAGTGTTTATAGTAATGATAGTGTAGATAGTAATGATAGATAGTGATAGATAGTGTAGATAGTGTTGATAGTGTAGATAGTGTAGATAGTGTAGATAGTAATGATAGTGTTGATAGTGTAAATAGTGTTGATAGTGTAGATAGTATAGATAGTGTTGATAGTTTTGATAGTGTAGATAGTGTAGATAGTGTTAATAGTGTAGATAGTGTTGATAGTGTAGATAGTGTAGATAGTGTTGATAGTGTAGATAGTGTTGATAGTGTAGATAGTGTAGATAGTGTAGTGTAGATAGTGTAGATAGTGATAGATAGTGTAGATAGTGTTGATAGTGTAGATAGTGTTGATAGTGTAGATAGTGTTGATAGTGATAGATAGACTAGATAGTGTTGATAGTGTAGATAGTGTTGATAGTAATGATAGTGTAGATAGTAATGATAGATAGTGATAGTTATGATAGTGATAGATAGTGATAGATAGTGGTAGATAGTGTTGATAGTGTAGATAGTGTTGATAGTGTAGATAGTGTTGATAGTAATGACATTGTAGATAGTAATGATAGATAGTGATAGTTATGATAGTGATAGATAGTGTAGATAGTGTAGATAGCAATGATAGTAATGATAGTGTAGATAGTGTAGATAGTGTTGATAGTGTTGATAGTGTTGATAGTGTAGATAGTGTAGATAGTGTAGATAGTAATGATAGTGTAGATAGTGTAGATAGTTATAGATAGTGTAGATAGTGATAGATAGTGTAGATAGTGTTGATAGTAATGATAGTGTAGATAGTAATGATAGATAGTGATAGTTATGATAGTGATAGATAGTGTAGATAGTGTAGATTGTAATGATAGTAATGATAGTGTAGATAGTGTAGATAGTGTAGATAGTGTTGATAGTGTTGATAGTGTAGATAGTGTAGATAGTAATGATAGTGTAGATAGTGTAGATAGTGTTGATAGTGTAGATAGTGTAGATAGTGTAGATAGTTATAGATAGTGTAGATAGTGATAGATAATGTACATAGTGTTGATAGTGTAGATAGTGATGATAGTAATGATAGTATAGATAGTAATGATAGATAGTGATATTTATGATAGTGATAGATAGTGATAGATAGTGTAGATAGTGTTGATTGTGTAGATAGTGTAGATAGTGTAGATAGTGTAGTGTAGATAGTGTAGATAGTGATAGATAGTGTAGATAGTGTTGATAGTGTAGATAGTGTTGATAGTGTAGATAGTGTTGATAGTGTAGATAGTGTAGATAGTGTAGTGTAGATAGTGTAGATAGTGATAGATAGTGTAGATAGTGTTGATAGTGTAGATAGTGTTGATAGTGTAGATAGTGTTGATAGTGATAGATAGTGTAGATAGTGTTGATAGTGTAGATAGTGTTGATCGTAATGATAGTGTTGATAGTGTAGATAGTGTAGATAGTGTTGATAGTGTAGATAGTGTTGATAGTAATGATAGTGTAGATAGTAATGATAGATAGTGATAGTTATGATAGTGATAGATAGTGATAGATAGTGTAGATAGTGTTGATAGTGTAGATAGTAATGATAGTAATGATAGTGTTGATTGTGTAGATAGTGCAGATAGTGATAGATATTGTAGATAGTGTAGATAGTGTTGATAGTGTAGATAGTGTTGATAGTGTAGATAGTGTTTATAGTAATGATAGTGTAGATAGTAATGATAGATAGTGATAGATAGTGTAGATAGTGTTGATAGTGTAGATAGTGTAGATAGTGTAGATAGTAATGATAGTAATGATAGTGTAGATAGTAATGATAGTGTTGATAGTGTAAATAGTGTTGATAGTGTAGATAGTATAGATAGTGTTGATAGTTTTGATAGTGTAGATAGTGTAGATAGTGTTAATAGTGTAGATAGTGTTGATAGTGTAGATAGTGTAGATAGTGTTGATAGTGTAGATAGTGTTGATAGTGTAGATAGTGTAGATAGTGTAGTGTAGATAGTGTAGATAGTGATAGATAGTGTAGATAGTGTTGATAGTGTAGATAGTGTTGATAGTGTAGATAGTGTTGATAGTGATAGATAGTGTAGATAGTGTTGATAGTGTAGATAGTGTTGATCGTAATGATAGTGTTGATAGTGTAGATAGTGTAGATAGTGTTGATAGTGTAGATAGTGTTGATAGTAATGATAGTGTAGATAGTAATGATAGATAGTGATAGTTATGATAGTGATAGATAGTGATAGATAGTGTAGATAGTGTTGATAGTGTAGATAGATAGTGATAGTTATGATAGTGATAGATAGTGATAGATAGTGTAGATAGTGTTGATTGTGTAGATAGTGCAGATAGTGATAGATAGTGTAGATAGTGTAGATAGTGTTGATAGTGTAGATAGTGTTGATAGTGTAGATAGTGTTTATAGTAATGATAGTGTAGATAGTAATGATAGATAGTGATAGATAGTGTAGATAGTGTTGATAGTGTAGATAGTGTAGATAGTGTAGATAGTAATGATAGTAATGATAGTGTAGATAGTAATGATAGTGTAGATAGTGTAGATAGTTATAGATAGTGTAGATAGTGATAGATAGTGTAGATAGTGTTGATAGTAATGATAGTGTAGATAGTAATGATAGATAGTGATAGTTATGATAGTGATAGATAGTGTAGATAGTGTAGATAGTAATGATAGTAATGATAGTGTAGATAGTGTAGATAGTGTAGATAGTGTTGATAGTGTTGATAGTGTAGATAGTGTAGATAGTAATGATAGTGTAGATAGTGTAGATAGTGTTGATAGTGTAGATAGTGTAGATAGTGTAGACAGTTATAGATAGTGTAGATAGTGATAGATAATGTACATAGTGTTGATAGTGTAGATAGTGTTATAGTAATGATAGTATAGATAGTAATGATAGATAGTGATATTTATGATAGTGATAGATAGTGATAGATAGTGTAGATAGTGTTGATTGTGTAGATAGTGTAGATAGTGTAGATAGTGTAGTGTAGATAGTGTAGATAGTGATAGATAGTGTAGATAGTGTTGATAGTGTAGATAGTGTAGATAGTGTTGAAAGTGTAGATAGTGTTGATAGTGTAGATAGTGTAGATAGTGTAGTGTAGATAGTGATAGATAGTGTAGATAGTGTTGATAGTGTAGATAGTGTTGATAGTGTAGATAGTGTTGATAGTGATAGATAGTGTAGATAGTGTTGATAGTGTAGATAGTGTTGATCGTAATGATAGTGTTGATAGTGTAGATAGTGTAGATAGTGTTGATAGTGTAGATAGTGTTGATAGTAATGATAGTGTAGATAGTAATGATAGATAGTGATAGTTATGATAGTGATAGATAGTGATAGATAGTGTAGATAGTGTTGATAGTGTAGATAGTAATGATAGTAATGATAGTGTTGATTGTGTAGATAGTGCAGATAGTGATAGATAGTGTAGATAGTGTTGATAGATAGTGATAGTTATGATAGTGATAGATAGTGATAGATAGTGTAGATAGTGTTGATAGTGTAGATAGTAATGATAGTAATGATAGTGTTGATTGTGTAGATAGTGCATAGTGTAGATAGTGTTGATAGTGTAGATAGTGTTGATAGTGATAGATAGACTAGATAGTGTTGATAGTGTAGATAGTGTTGATAGTAATTATAGTGTAGATAGTAATGATAGATAGTGATAGTTATGATAGTGATAGATAGTGATAGATAGTGGTAGATAGTGTTGATAGTGTAGATAGTGTTGATAGTGTAGATAGTGTTGATAGTAATGACATTGTAGATAGTAATGATAGATAGTGATAGTTATGATAGTGATAGATAGTGTAGATAGTGTAGATAGCAATGATAGTAATGATAGTGTAGATAGTGTAGATAGTGTTGATAGTGTTGATAGTGTTGATAGTGTAGATAGTGTAGATAGTGTAGATAGTAATGATAGTGTAGATAGTGTAGATAGTTATAGATAGTGTAGATAGTGATAGATAGTGTAGATAGTGTTGATAGTAATGATAGTGTAGATAGTAATGATAGATAGTGATAGTTATGATAGTGATAGATAGTGTAGATAGTGTAGATAGTAATGATAGTAATGATAGTGTAGATAGTGTAGATAGTGTAGATAGTGTTGATAGTGTTGATAGTGTAGATAGTGTAGATAGTAATGATAGTGTAGATAGTGTAGATAGTGTTGATAGTGTAGATAGTGTAGATAGTGTAGATAGTTATAGATAGTGTAGATAGTGATAGATAATGTACATAGTGTTGATAGTGTAGATAGTGATGATAGTAATGATAGTATAGATAGTAATGATAGATAGTGATATTTATGATAGTGATAGATAGTGATAGATAGTGTAGATAGTGTTGATTGTGTAGATAGTGTAGATAGTGTAGATAGTGTAGTGTAGATAGTGTAGATAGTGATAGATAGTGTAGATAGTGTTGATAGTGTAGATAGTGTTGATAGTGTAGATAGTGTTGATAGTGTAGATAGTGTAGATAGTGTAGTGTAGATAGTGTAGATAGTGATAGATAGTGTAGATAGTGTTGATAGTGTAGATAGTGTTGATAGTGTAGATAGTGTTGATAGTGATAGATAGTGTAGATAGTGTTGATAGTGTAGATAGTGTTGATCGTAATGATAGTGTTGATAGTGTAGATAGTGTAGATAGTGTTGATAGTGTAGATAGTGTTGATAGTAATGATAGTGTAGATAGTAATGATAGATAGTGATAGTTATGATAGTGATAGATAGTGATAGATAGTGTAGATAGTGTTGATAGTGTAGATAGTAATGATAGTAATGATAGTGTTGATTGTGTAGATAGTGCAGATAGTGATAGATAGTGTAGATAGTGTAGATAGTGTTGATAGTGTAGATAGTGTTGATAGTGTAGATAGTGTTTATAGTAATGATAGTGTAGATAGTAATGATAGATAGTGATAGATAGTGTAGATAGTGTTGATAGTGTAGATAGTGTAGATAGTGTAGATAGTAATGATAGTAATGATAGTGTAGATAGTAATGATAGTGTTGATAGTGTAAATAGTGTTGATAGTGTAGATAGTATAGATAGTGTTGATAGTTTTGATAGTGTAGATAGTGTAGATAGTGTTAATAGTGTAGATAGTGTTGATAGTGTAATAGTGATAGATAGTGTAGATAGTGTTGATAGTGTAGATAGTGTTGATAGTGTAGATAGTGTTGATAGTGTAGATAGTGTAGATAGTGTAGTGTAGATAGTGTAGATAGTGATAGATAGTGTAGATAGTGTTGATAGTGTAGATAGTGTTGATAGTGTAGATAGTGTTGATAGTGATAGATAGTGTAGATAGTGTTGATAGTGTAGATAGTGTTGATCGTAATGATAGTGTTGATAGTGTAGATAGTGTAGATAGTGTTGATAGTGTAGATAGTGTTGATAGTAATGATAGTGTAGATAGTAATGATAGATAGTGATAGTTATGATAGTGATAGATAGTGATAGATAGTGTAGATAGTGTTGATAGTGTAGATAGTAATGATAGTAATGATAGTGTTGATTGTGTAGATAGTGCAGATAGTGATAGATATTGTAGATAGTGTAGATAGTGTTGATAGTGTAGATAGTGTTGATAGTGTAGATAGTGTTTATAGTAATGATAGTGTAGATAGTAATGATAGATAGTGATAGATAGTGTAGATAGTGTTGATAGTGTAGATAGTGTAGATAGTGTAGATAGTAATGATAGTAATGATAGTGTAGATAGTAATGATAGTGTTGATAGTGTAAATAGTGTTGATAGTGTAGATAGTATAGATAGTGTTGATAGTTTTGATAGTGTAGATAGTGTAGATAGTGTTAATAGTGTAGATAGTGTTGATAGTGTAGATAGTGTAGATAGTGTTGATAGTGTAGATAGTGTTGATAGTGTAGATAGTGTAGATAGTGTAGTGTAGATAGTGTAGATAGTGATAGATAGTGTAGATAGTGTTGATAGTGTAGATAGTGTTGATAGTGTAGATAGTGTTGATAGTGATAGATAGTGTAGATAGTGTTGATAGTGTAGATAGTGTTGATCGTAATGATAGTGTTGATAGTGTAGATAGTGTAGATAGTGTTGATAGTGTAGATAGTGTTGATAGTAATGATAGTGTAGATAGTAATGATAGATAGTGATAGTTATGATAGTGATAGATAGTGATAGATAGTGTAGATAGTGTTGATAGTGTAGATAGATAGTGATAGTTATGATAGTGATAGATAGTGATAGATAGTGTAGATAGTGTTGATTGTGTAGATAGTGCAGATAGTGATAGATAGTGTAGATAGTGTAGATAGTGTTGATAGTGTAGATAGTGTTGATAGTGTAGATAGTGTTTATAGTAATGATAGTGTAGATAGTAATGATAGATAGTGATAGATAGTGTAGATAGTGTTGATAGTGTAGATAGTGTAGATAGTGTAGATAGTAATGATAGTAATGATAGTGTAGATAGTAATGATAGTGTAGATAGTGTAGATAGTTATAGATAGTGTAGATAGTGATAGATAGTGTAGATAGTGTTGATAGTAATGATAGTGTAGATAGTAATGATAGATAGTGATAGTTATGATAGTGATAGATAGTGTAGATAGTGTAGATAGTAATGATAGTAATGATAGTGTAGATAGTGTAGATAGTGATAGATAATGTACATAGTGTTGATAGTGTAGATAGTGTTATAGTAATGATAGTATAGATAGTAATGATAGATAGTGATATTTATGATAGTGATAGATAGTGATAGATAGTGTAGATAGTGTTGATTGTGTAGATAGTGTAGATAGTGTAGATAGTGTAGTGTAGATAGTGTAGATAGTGATAGATAGTGTAGATAGTGTTGATAGTGTAGATAGTGTAGATAGTGTTGAAAGTGTAGATAGTGTTGATAGTGTAGATAGTGTAGATAGTGTAGTGTAGATAGTGATAGATAGTGTAGATAGTGTTGATAGTGTAGATAGTGTTGATAGTGTAGATAGTGTTGATAGTGATAGATAGTGTAGATAGTGTTGATAGTGTAGATAGTGTTGATCGTAATGATAGTGTTGATAGTGTAGATAGTGTAGATAGTGTTGATAGTGTAGATAGTGTTGATAGTAATGATAGTGTAGATAGTAATGATAGATAGTGATAGTTATGATAGTGATAGATAGTGATAGATAGTGTAGATAGTGTTGATAGTGTAGATAGTAATGATAGTAATGATAGTGTTGATTGTGTAGATAGTGCAGATAGTGATAGATAGTGTAGATAGTGTAGATAGTGTTGATAGTGTAGATAGTGTTGATAGTGTAGATAGTGTTTATAGTAATGATAGTGTAGATAGTAATGATAGATAGTGATAGATAGTGTAGATAGTGTTGATAGTGTAGATAGTGTAGATAGTGTAGATAGTAATGATAGTAATGATAGTGTAGATAGTAATGATAGTGTAGATAGTGTAGATAGTTATAGATAGTGTAGATAGTGATAGATAGTGTAGATAGTGTTGATAGTAATGATAGTGTAGATAGTAATGATAGATAGTGATAGTTATGATAGTGATAGATAGTGTAGATAGTGTAGATAGTAATGATAGTAATGATAGTGTAGATAGTGTAGATAGTGTAGATAGTGTTGATAGTGTTGATAGTGTAGATAGTGTAGATAGTAATGATAGTGTAGATAGTGTAGATAGTGTTGATAGTGTAGATAGTGTAGATAGTGTAGACAGTTATAGATAGTGTAGATAGTGATAGATAATGTACATAGTGTTGATAGTGTAGATAGTGTTGATAGTAATGATAGTATAGATAGTAATGATAGATAGTGATATTTATGATAGTGATAGATAGTGATAGATAGTGTAGATAGTGTTGATTGTGTAGATAGTGTAGATAGTGTAGATAGTGTAGTGTAGATAGTGTAGATAGTGATAGATAGTGTAGATAGTGTTGATAGTGTAGATAGTGTAGATAGTGTTGAAAGTGTAGATAGTGTTGATAGTGTAGATAGTGTAGATAGTGTAGTGTAGATAGTGATAGATAGTGTAGATAGTGTTGATAGTGTAGATAGTGTTGATAGTGTAGATAGTGTTGATAGTGATAGATAGTGTAGATAGTGTTGATAGTGTAGATAGTGTTGATCGTAATGATAGTGTTGATAGTGTAGATAGTGTAGATAGTGTTGATAGTGTAGATAGTGTTGATAGTAATGATAGTGTAGATAGTAATGATAGATAGTGATAGTTATGATAGTGATAGATAGTGATAGATAGTGTAGATAGTGTTGATAGTGTAGATAGTAATGATAGTAATGATAGTGTTGATTGTGTAGATAGTGCAGATAGTGATAGATAGTGTAGATAGTGTAGATAGTGTTGATAGTGTAGATAGTGTTGATAGTGTAGATAGTGTTTATAGTAATGATAGTGTAGATAGTAATGATAGATAGTGATAGATAGTGTAGATAGTGTTGATAGTGTAGATAGTGTAGATAGTGTAGATAGTAATGATAGTGTTGATAGTGTAAATAGTGTTGATAGTGTAGATAGTATAGATAGTGTTGATAGTTTTGATAGTGTAGATAGTGTAGATAGTGTTAATAGTGTAGATAGTGTTGATAGTGTAGATAGTGTAGATAGTGTTGATAGTGTAGATAGTGTTGATAGTGTAGATAGTGTATATAGTGTAGTGTAGATAGTGTAGATAGTGATAGATAGTGTAGATAGTGTTGATAGTGTAGATAGTGTTGATAGTGTAGATAGTGTTGATAGTGATAGATAGACTAGATAGTGTTGATAGTGTAGATAGTGTTGATAGTAATTATAGTGTAGATAGTAATGATAGATAGTGATAGTTATGATAGTGATAGATAGTGATAGATAGTGGTAGATAGTGTTGATAGTGTAGATAGTGTTGATAGTGTAGATAGTGTTGATAGTAATGACATTGTAGATAGTAATGATAGATAGTGATAGTTATGATAGTGATAGATAGTGTAGATAGTGTAGATAGCAATGATAGTAATGATAGTGTAGATAGTGTAGATAGTGTTGATAGTGTTGATAGTGTTGATAGTGTAGATAGTGTAGATAGTGTAGATAGTAATGATAGTGTAGATAGTGTAGATAGTTATAGATAGTGTAGATAGTGATAGATAGTGTAGATAGTGTTGATAGTAATGATAGTGTAGATAGTAATGATAGATAGTGATAGTTATGATAGTGATAGATAGTGTAGATAGTGTAGATTGTAATGATAGTAATGATAGTGTAGATAGTGTAGATAGTGTAGATAGTGTTGATAGTGTTGATAGTGTAGATAGTGTAGATAGTAATGATAGTGTAGATAGTGTAGATAGTGTTGATAGTGTAGATAGTGTAGATAGTGTAGATAGTTATAGATAGTGTAGATAGTGATAGATAATGTACATAGTGTTGATAGTGTAGATAGTGATGATAGTAATGATAGTATAGATAGTAATGATAGATAGTGATATTTATGATAGTGATAGATAGTGATAGATAGTGTAGATAGTGTTGATTGTGTAGATAGTGTAGATAGTGTAGATAGTGTAGTGTAGATAGTGTAGATAGTGATAGATAGTGTAGATAGTGTTGATAGTGTAGATAGTGTTGATAGTGTAGATAGTGTTGATAGTGTAGATAGTGTAGATAGTGTAGTGTAGATAGTGTAGATAGTGATAGATAGTGTAGATAGTGTTGATAGTGTAGATAGTGTTGATAGTGTAGATAGTGTTGATAGTGATAGATAGTGTAGATAGTGTTGATAGTGTAGATAGTGTTGATCGTAATGATAGTGTTGATAGTGTAGATAGTGTAGATAGTGTTGATAGTGTAGATAGTGTTGATAGTAATGATAGTGTAGATAGTAATGATAGATAGTGATAGTTATGATAGTGATAGATAGTGATAGATAGTGTAGATAGTGTTGATAGTGTAGATAGTAATGATAGTAATGATAGTGTTGATTGTGTAGATAGTGCAGATAGTGATAGATAGTGTAGATAGTGTAGATAGTGTTGATAGTGTAGATAGTGTTGATAGTGTAGATAGTGTTTATAGTAATGATAGTGTAGATAGTAATGATAGATAGTGATAGATAGTGTAGATAGTGTTGATAGTGTAGATAGTGTAGATAGTGTAGATAGTAATGATAGTAATGATAGTGTAGATAGTAATGATAGTGTTGATAGTGTAAATAGTGTTGATAGTGTAGATAGTATAGATAGTGTTGATAATTTTGATAGTGTAGATAGTGTAGATAGTGTTAATAGTGTAGATAGTGTTGATAGTGTAGATAGTGTAGATAGTGTTGATAGTGTAGATAGTGTTGATAGTGTAGATAGTGTAGATAGTAATGATAGTATAGATAGTAATGATAGATAGTGATATTTATGATAGTGATAGATAGTGATAGATAGTGTAGATAGTGTTGATTGTGTAGATAGTGTAGATAGTGTAGATAGTGTAGTGTAGATAGTGTAGATAGTGATAGATAGTGTAGATAGTGTTGATAGTGTAGATAGTGTTGATAGTGTAGATAGTGTTGATAGTGTAGATAGTGTAGATAGTGTAGTGTAGATAGTGTAGATAGTGATAGATAGTGTAGATAGTGTTGATAGTGTAGATAGTGTTGATAGTGTAGATAGTGTTGATAGTGATAGATAGTGTAGATAGTGTTGATAGTGTAGATAGTGTTGATCGTAATGATAGTGTTGATAGTGTAGATAGTGTAGATAGTGTTGATAGTGTAGATAGTGTTGATAGTAATGATAGTGTAGATAGTAATGATAGATAGTGATAGTTATGATAGTGATAGATAGTGATAGATAGTGTAGATAGTGTTGATAGTGTAGATAGTAATGATAGTAATGATAGTGTTGATTGTGTAGATAGTGCAGATAGTGATAGATAGTGTAGATAGTGTAGATAGTGTTGATAGTGTAGATAGTGTTGATAGTGTAGATAGTGTTTATAGTAATGATAGTGTAGATAGTAATGATAGATAGTGATAGATAGTGTAGATAGTGTTGATAGTGTAGATAGTGTAGATAGTGTAGATAGTAATGATAGTAATGATAGTGTAGATAGTAATGATAGTGTTGATAGTGTAAATAGTGTTGATAGTGTAGATAGTATAGATAGTGTTGATAATTTTGATAGTGTAGATAGTGTAGATAGTGTTAATAGTGTAGATAGTGTTGATAGTGTAGATAGTGTAGATAGTGTTGATAGTGTAGATAGTGTTGATAGTGTAGATAGTGTAGATAGTGTAGTGTAGATAGTGTAGATAGTGATAGTTAGTGTAGATAGTGTTGATAGTGTAGATAGTGTTGATAGTGTAGATAGTGTTGATAGTGATAGATAGTGTAGATAGTGTTGATAGTGTAGATAGTGTTGATCGTAATGATAGTGTTGATAGTGTAGATAGTGTAGATAGTGTCGATAGTGTAGATAGTGTTGATAGTAATGATAGTGTAGATAGTAATGATAGATAGTGATAGTTATGATAGTGATAGATAGTGATAGATAGTGTAGATAGTGTTGATAGTGTAGATAGTAATGATAGTAATGATAGTGTTGATTGTGTAGATAGTGCAGATAGTGATAGATAGTGTAGATAGTGTAGATAGTGTTGATAGTGTAGATAGTGTTGATAGTGTAGATAGTGTTTATAGTAATGATAGTGTAGATAGTAATGATAGATAGTGATAGATAGTGTAGATAGTGTTGATAGTGTAGATAGTGTAGATAGTGTAGATAGTAATGATAGTAATGATAGTGTAGATAGTAATGATAGTGTTGATAGTGTAAATAGTGTTGATAGTGTAGATAGTATAGATAGTGTTGATAGTTTTGATAGTGTAGATAGTGTAGATAGTGTTGATAGTGATAGATAGTGTAGATAGTGTTGATAGTGTAGATAGTGTTGATCGTAATGATAGTGTTGATAGTGTAGATAGTGTAGATAGTGTTGATAGTGTAGATAGTGTTGATAGTAATGATAGTGTAGATAGTAATGATAGATAGTGATAGTTATGATAGTGATAGATAGTGATAGATAGTGTAGATAGTGTTGATAGTGTAGATAGTAATGATAGTAATGATAGTGTTGATTGTGTAGATAGTGCAGATAGTGATAGATAGTGTAGATAGTGTAGATAGTGTTGATAGTGTAGATAGTGTTGATAGTGTAGATAGTGTTTATAGTAATGATAGTGTAGATAGTAATGATAGATAGTGATAGATAGTGTAGATAGTGTTGATAGTGTAGATAGTGTAGATAGTGTAGATAGTAATGATAGTGTTGATAGTGTAAATAGTGTTGATAGTGTAGATAGTATAGATAGTGTTGATAGTTTTGATAGTGTAGATAGTGTAGATAGTGTTAATAGTGTAGATAGTGTTGATAGTGTAGATAGTGTAGATAGTGTTGATAGTGTAGATAGTGTTGATAGTGTAGATAGTGTAGATAGTGTAGTGTAGATAGTGTAGATAGTGATAGATAGTGTAGATAGTGTTGATAGTGTAGATAGTGTTGATAGTGTAGATAGTGTTGATAGTGATAGATAGTGTAGATAGTGTTGATAGTGTAGATAGTGTTGATAGTAATGATAGTGTTGATAGTAGAGATAGTGTTGATAGTGATAGATAGTGTAGATAGTGTTGATAGTGTAGATAGTGTTGATAGTGTAGATAGTGTTGATAGTGATAGATAGTGTAGATAGTGTTGATAGTGTAGATAGTGTTGATCGTAATGATAGTGTTGATAGTGTAGATAGTGTAGATAGTGTTGATAGTGTAGATAGTGTTGATAGTAATGATAGTGTAGATAGTAATGATAGATAGTGATAGTTATGATAGTGATAGATAGTGATAGATAGTGTAGATAGTGTTGATAGTGTAGATAGTAATGATAGTAATGATAGTGTTGATTGTGTAGATAGTGCAGATAGTGATAGATAGTGTAGATAGTGTAGATAGTGTTGATAGTGTAGATAGTGTTGATAGTGTAGATAGTGTTTATAGTAATGATAGTGTAGATAGTAATGATAGATAGTGATAGATAGTGTAGATAGTGTTGATAGTGTAGATAGTGTAGATAGTGTAGATAGTAATGATAGTGTTGATAGTGTAAATAGTGTTGATAGTGTAGATAGTATAGATAGTGTTGATAGTTTTGATAGTGTAGATAGTGTAGATAGTGTTAATAGTGTAGATAGTGTTGATAGTGTAGATAGTGTAGATAGTGTTGATAGTGTAGATAGTGTTGATAGTGTAGATAGTGTAGATAGTGTAGTGTAGATAGTGTAGATAGTGATAGATAGTGTAGATAGTGTTGATAGTGTAGATAGTGTTGATAGTGTAGATAGTGTTGATAGTGATAGATAGACTAGATAGTGTTGATAGTGTAGATAGTGTTGATAGTAATGATAGTGTAGATAGTAATGATAGATAGTGATAGTTATGATAGTGATAGATAGTGATAGATAGTGGTAGATAGTGTTGATAGTGTAGATAGTGTTGATAGTGTAGATAGTGTTGATAGTAATGACATTGTAGATAGTAATGATAGATAGTGATAGTTATGATAGTGATAGATAGTGTAGATAGTGTAGATAGCAATGATAGTAATGATAGTGTAGATAGTGTAGATAGTGTTGATAGTGTTGATAGTGTTGATAGTGTAGATAGTGTAGATAGTGTAGATAGTAATGATAGTGTAGATAGTGTAGATAGTTATAGATAGTGTAGATAGTGATAGATAGTGTAGATAGTGTTGATAGTAATGATAGTGTAGATAGTAATGATAGATAGTGATAGTTATGATAGTGATAGATAGTGTAGATAGTGTAGATAGTAATGATAGTAATGATAGTGTAGATAGTGTAGATAGTGTAGATAGTGTTGATAGTGTTGATAGTGTAGATAGTGTAGATAGTAATGATAGTGTAGATAGTGTAGATAGTGTTGATAGTGTAGATAGTGTAGATAGTGTAGATAGTTATAGATAGTGTAGATAGTGATAGATAATGTACATAGTGTTGATAGTGTAGATAGTGATGATAGTAATGATAGTATAGATAGTAATGATAGATAGTGATATTTATGATAGTGATAGATAGTGATAGATAGTGTAGATAGTGTTGATTGTGTAGATAGTGTAGATAGTGTAGATAGTGTAGTGTAGATAGTGTAGATAGTGATAGATAGTGTAGATAGTGTTGATAGTGTAGATAGTGTTGATAGTGTAGATAGTGTTGATAGTGTAGATAGTGTAGATAGTGTAGTGTAGATAGTGCAGATAGTGATAGATAGTGTAGATAGTGTTGATAGTGTAGATAGTGTTGATAGTGTAGATAGTGTTGATAGTGATAGATAGTGTAGATAGTGTTGATAGTGTAGATAGTGTTGATCGTAATGATAGTGTTGATAGTGTAGATAGTGTAGATAGTGTTGATAGTGTAGATAGTGTTGATAGTAATGATAGTGTAGATAGTAATGATAGATAGTGATAGTTACGATAGTGATAGATAGTGATAGATAGTGTAGATAGTGTTGATAGTGTAGATAGTAATGATAGTAATGATAGTGTTGATTGTGTAGATAGTGCAGATAGTGATAGATAGTGTAGATAGTGTAGATAGTGTTGATAGTGTAGATAGTGTTGATAGTGTAGATAGTGTTTATAGTAATGATAGTGTAGATAGTAATGATAGATAGTGATAGATAGTGTAGATAGTGTTGATAGTGTAGATAGTGTAGATAGTGTAGATAGTAATGATAGTAATGATAGTGTAGATAGTAATGATAGTGTTGATAGTGTAAATAGTGTTGATAGTGTAGATAGTATAGATAGTGTTGATAGTTTTGATAGTGTAGATAGTGTAGATAGTGTTAATAGTGTAGATAGTGTTGATAGTGTAGATAGTGTAGATAGTGTTGATAGTGTAGATAGTGTTGATAGTGTAGATAGTGTAGATAGTGTAGTGTAGATAGTGTAGATAGTGATAGATAGTGTAGATAGTGTTGATAGTGTAGATAGTGTTGATAGTGTAGATAGTGTTGATAGTGATAGATAGTGTAGATAGTGTTGATAGTGTAGATAGTGTTGATCGTAATGATAGTGTTGATAGTGTAGATAGTGTAGATAGTGTTGATAGTGTAGATAGTGTTGATAGTAATGGTAGTGTAGATAGTAATGATAGATAGTGATAGTTATGATAGTGATAGATAGTGATAGATAGTGTAGATAGTGTTGATAGTGTAGATAGTAATGATAGTAATGATAGTGTTGATTGTGTAGATAGTGCAGATAGTGATAGATAGTGTAGATAGTGTAGATAGTGTTGATAGTGTAGATAGTGTTGATAGTGTAGATAGTGTTTATAGTAATGATAGTGTAGATAGTAATGATAGATAGTGATAGATAGTGTAGATAGTGTTGATAGTGTAGATAGTGTAGATAGTGTAGATAGTAATGATAGTAATGATAGTGTAGATAGTAATGATAGTGTTGATAGTGTAAATAGTGTTGATAGTGTAGATAGTATAGATAGTGTTGATAGTTTTGATAGTGTAGATAGTGTAGATAGTGTTGATAGTGATAGATAGTGTAGATAGTGTTGATAGTGTAGATAGTGTTGATCGTAATGATAGTGTTGATAGTGTAGATAGTGTAGATAGTGTTGATAGTGTAGATAGTGTTGATAGTAATGATAGTGTAGATAGTAATGATAGATAGTGATAGTTATGATAGTGATAGATAGTGATAGATAGTGTAGATAGTGTTGATAGTGTAGATAGTAATGATAGTAATGATAGTGTTGATTGTGTAGATAGTGCAGATAGTGATAGATAGTGTAGATAGTGTAGATAGTGTTGATAGTGTAGATAGTGTTGATAGTGTAGATAGTGTTTATAGTAATGATAGTGTAGATAGTAATGATAGATAGTGATAGATAGTGTAGATAGTGTTGATAGTGTAGATAGTGTAGATAGTGTAGATAGTGTAGATAGTGTTGATAGTGTAGATAGTAATGATAGTGTTGATAGTGTAAATAGTGTTGATAGTGTAGATAGTATAGATAGTGTTGATAGTTTTGATAGTGTAGATAGTGTAGATAGTGTTGATAGTGATAGATAGTGTAGATAGTGTTGATAGTGTAGATAGTGTTGATCGTAATGATAGTGTTGATAGTGTAGATAGTGTAGATAGTGTTGATAGTGTAGATAGTGTTGATAGTAATGATAGTGTAGATAGTAATGATAGATAGTGATAGTTATGATAGTGATAGATAGTGATAGATAGTGTAGATAGTGTTGATAGTGTAGATAGTAATGATAGTAATGATAGTGTTGATTGTGTAGATAGTGCAGATAGTGATAGATAGTGTAGATAGTGTAGATAGTGTTGATAGTGTAGATAGTGTTGATAGTGTAGATAGTGTTTATAGTAATGATAGTGTAGATAGTAATGATAGATAGTGATAGATAGTGTAGATAGTGTTGATAGTGTAGATAGTGTAGATAGTGTAGATAGTAATGATAGTGTTGATAGTGTAAATAGTGTTGATAGTGTAGATAGTATAGATAGTGTTGATAGTTTTGATAGTGTAGATAGTGTAGATAGTGTTAATAGTGTAGATAGTGTTGATAGTGTAGATAGTGTAGATAGTGTTGATAGTGTAGATAGTGTTGATAGTGTAGATAGTGTAGATAGTGTAGTGTAGATAGTGTAGATAGTGATAGATAGTGTAGATAGTGTTGATAGTGTAGATAGTGTTGATAGTGTAGATAGTGTTGATAGTGATAGATAGTGTAGATAGTGTTGATAGTGTAGATAGTGTTGATAGTAATGATAGTGTTGATAGTAGAGATAGTGTTGATAGTGTAGATAGTGTAGATAGTGTAGATAGTGTAGATAGTGTTGATAGTAATGATAGTGTAGATAGTAATGATAGATAGTGATAGTTATGATAGTGATAGATAGTGATAGATAGTGGTAGATAGTGTTGATAGTGTAGATAGTGTTGATAGTGTAGATAGTGTTGATAGTAATGACATTGTAGATAGTAATGATAGATAGTGATAGTTATGATAGTGATAGATAGTGTAGATAGTGTAGATAGTAATGATAGTAATGATAGTGTAGATAGTGTAGATAGTGTTGATAGTGTTGATAGTGTTGATAGTGTAGATAGTGTAGATAGTGTAGATAGTGTAGATAGTAATGATAGTGTAGATAGTGTAGATAGTGTTGATAGTGTTTATAGTGTTGATAGTGTAGATAGTGTTGATAGTGTAGATAGTGTTTATAGTAATGATAGTGTTGATAGTAATGATAGATAGTGATAGATAGTGTAGATAGTGTTGATAGTGTAGATAGTGTAGATAGTGTAGATAGTAATGATAGTAATGATAGTGTAGATAGTAATGATAGTGTTGATAGTGTAAATAGTGTTGATAGTGTAGATAGTATAGATAGTGTTGATAGTTTTGATAGTGTAGATAGTGTAGATAGTGTTGATAGTGATAGATAGTGTAGATAGTGTTGATAGTGTAGATAGTGTTGATCGTAATGATAGTGTTGATTGTGTAGATAGTGTAGATAGTGTTGATAGTGTAGATAGTGTTGATAGTAATGATAGTGTAGATAGTAATGATAGATAGTGATAGTTATGATAGTGATAGATAGTGATAGATAGTGTAGATAGTGTTGATAGTGTAGATAGTAATGATAGTAATGATAGTGTAGATAGTAATGATAGATAGTGATAGTTATGATAGTGATAGATAGTGTAGATAGTGTAGATAGTAATGATAGTAATGATAGTGTAGATAGTGTAGATAGTGTAGATAGTGTTGATAGTGTTGATAGTGTAGATAGTGTAGATAGTAATGATAGTGTAGATATTGTAGATAGTGTTGATAGTGTAGATAGTGTAGATAGTGTAGACAGTTATAGATAGTGTAGATAGTGATAGATAATGTACATAGTGTTGATAGTGTAGATAGTGTTGATAGTAATGATAGTATAGATAGTAATGATAGATAGTGATATTTATGATAGTGATAGATAGTGATAGATAGTGTAGATAGTGTTGATTGTGTAGATAGTGTAGATAGTGTAGATAGTGTAGTGTAGATAGTGTAGATAGTGATAGATAGTGTAGATAGTGTTGATAGTGTAGATAGTGTAGATAGTGTTGAAAGTGTAGATAGTGTTGATAGTGTAGATAGTGTAGATAGTGTAGTGTAGATAGTGATAGATAGTGTAGATAGTGTTGATAGTGTAGATAGTGTTGATAGTGTAGATAGTGTTGATAGTGATAGATAGTGTAGATAGTGTTGATAGTGTAGATAGTGTTGATCGTAATGATAGTGTTGATAGTGTAGATAGTGTAGATAGTGTTGATAGTGTAGATAGTGTTGATAGTAATGATAGTGTAGATAGTAATGATAGATAGTGATAGTTATGATAGTGATAGATAGTGATAGATAGTGTAGATAGTGTTGATAGTGTAGATAGTAATGATAGTAATGATAGTGTTGATTGTGTAGATAGTGCAGATAGTGATAGATAGTGTAGATAGTGTAGATAGTGTTGATAGTGTAGATAGTGTTGATAGTGTAGATAGTGTTTATAGTAATGATAGTGTAGATAGTAATGATAGATAGTGATAGATAGTGTAGATAGTGTTGATAGTGTAGATAGTGTAGATAGTGTAGATAGTAATGATAGTGTTGATAGTGTAAATAGTGTTGATAGTGTAGATAGTATAGATAGTGTTGATAGTTTTGATAGTGTAGATAGTGTAGATAGTGTTAATAGTGTAGATAGTGTTGATAGTGTAGATAGTGTAGATAGTGTTGATAGTGTAGATAGTGTTGATAGTGTAGATAGTGTATATAGTGTAGTGTAGATAGTGTAGATAGTGATAGATAGTGTAGATAGTGTTGATAGTGTAGATAGTGTTGATAGTGTAGATAGTGTTGATAGTGATAGATAGACTAGATAGTGTTGATAGTGTAGATAGTGTTGATAGTAATTATAGTGTAGATAGTAATGATAGATAGTGATAGTTATGATAGTGATAGATAGTGATAGATAGTGGTAGGTAGTGTTGATAGTGTAGATAGTGTTGATAGTGTAGATAGTGTTGATAGTAATGACATTGTAGATAGTAATGATAGATAGTGATAGTTATGATAGTGATAGATAGTGTAGATAGTGTAGATAGCAATGATAGTAATGATAGTGTAGATAGTGTAGATAGTGTTGATAGTGTTGATAGTGTTGATAGTGTAGATAGTGTAGATAGTGTAGATAGTAATGATAGTGTAGATAGTGTAGATAGTTATAGATAGTGTAGATAGTGATAGATAGTGTAGATAGTGTTGATAGTAATGATAGTGTAGATAGTAATGATAGATAGTGATAGTTATGATAGTGATAGATAGTGTAGATAGTGTAGATAGTAATGATAGTAATGATAGTGTAGATAGTGTAGATAGTGTAGATAGTGTTGATAGTGTTGATAGTGTAGATAGTAATGATAGTGTAGATAGTGTAGATAGTGTTGATAGTGTAGATAGTGTAGATAGTGTAGATAGTTATAGATAGTGTAGATAGTGATAGATAATGTACATAGTGTTGATAGTGTAGATAGTGATGATAGTAATGATAGTATAGATAGTAATGATAGATAGTGATATTTATGATAGTGATAGATAGTGATAGATAGTGTAGATAGTGTTGATTGTGTAGATAGTGTAGATAGTGTAGATAGTGTAGTGTAGATAGTGTAGATAGTGATAGATAGTGTAGATAGTGTTGATAGTGTAGATAGTGTTGATAGTGTAGATAGTGTTGATAGTGTAGATAGTGTAGATAGTGTAGTGTAGATAGTGTAGATAGTGATAGATAGTGTAGATAGTGTTGATAGTGTAGATAGTGTTGATAGTGTAGATAGTGTTGATAGTGATAGATAGTGTAGATAGTGTTGATAGTGTAGATAGTGTTGATCGTAATGATAGTGTTGATAGTGTAGATAGTGTAGATAGTGTTGATAGTGTAGATAGTGTTGATAGTAATGATAGTGTAGATAGTAATGATAGATAGTGATAGTTATGATAGTGATAGATAGTGATAGATAGTGTAGATAGTGTTGATAGTGTAGATAGTAATGATAGTAATGATAGTGTTGATTGTGTAGATAGTGCAGATAGTGATAGATAGTGTAGATAGTGTAGATAGTGTTGATAGTGTAGATAGTGTTGATAGTGTAGATAGTGTTTATAGTAATGATAGTGTAGATAGTAATGATAGATAGTGATAGATAGTGTAGATAGTGTTGATAGTGTAGATAGTGTAGATAGTGTAGATAGTAATGATAGTAATGATAGTGTAGATAGTAATGATAGTGTTGATAGTGTAAATAGTGTTGATAGTGTAGATAGTATAGATAGTGTTGATAGTTTTGATAGTGTAGATAGTGTAGATAGTGTTAATAGTGTAGATAGTGTTGATAGTGTAGATAGTGTAGATAGTGTTGATAGTGTAGATAGTGTTGATAGTGTAGATAGTGTAGATAGTGTAGTGTAGATAGTGTAGATAGTGATAGATAGTGTAGATAGTGTTGATAGTGTAGATAGTGTAGATAGTGTAGATAGTGTTGATAGTGTAGATAGTGTTGATAGTAATGATAGTGTAGATAGTAATGATAGATAGTGATAGTTATGATAGTGATAGATAGTGATAGATAGTGTAGATAGTGTTGATAGTGTAGATAGTAATGATAGTAATGATAGTGTTGATTGTGTAGATAGTGCAGATAGTGATAGATAGTGTAGATAGTGTAGATAGTGTTGATAGTGTAGATAGTGTTTATAGTAATGATAGTGTAGATAGTAATGATAGATAGTGATAGATAGTGTAGATAGTGTTGATAGTGTAGATAGTGTAGATAGTGTTTATAGTAATGATAGTGTAGATAGTAATGATAGATAGTGATAGATAGTGTAGATAGTGTTGATAGTGTAGATAGTGTAGATAGTGTAGATAGTAATGATAGTAATGATAGTGTAGATAGTAATTATAGTGTTGATAGTGTAAATAGTGTTGATAGTGTTGATAGTGTAGATAGTGTAGATAGTGTAGATAGTAATGATAGTGTAGATAGTGTTGATAGTGTAGATAGTGTTGATAGTGTAGATAGTGTAGATAGTAATGATAGTGTAGATAGTGTAGATAGTGTTGATAGTGTAGATAGTGTAGATAGTGTAGATAGTAATGATAGTGTAGATAGTGTAGATAGTTATAGATAGTGTAGATAGTGATAGATAGTGTAGATAGTGTAGATAGTAATGATAGTGTAGATAGTGTTGATAGTGTAGATAGTGTTGATAGTGTAGATAGTGTAGATAGTGTAGATAGTAATGATAGTGTAGATAGTGTAGATAGTTATAGATAGTGTAGATAGTGATAGATAGTGTAGATAGTGTAGATAGTAATGATAGATAGTGATAGTTATGATAGTGATAGATAGTGTAGATAGTGTAGATAGTAATGATAGTAATGATAGTGTAGATAGTGTAGATAGTGTAGATAGTGTTGATAGTGTTGATAGTGTAGATAGTGTAGATAGTAATGATAGTGTAGATAGTGTAGATAGTGTTGATAGTGTAGATAGTGTAGATAGTGTAGATAGTTATAGATAGTGTAGATAGTGATAGATAATGTACATAGTGTTGATAGTGTAGATAGTGTTGATAGTAATGATAGTATAGATAGTAATGATAGATAGTGATATTTATGATAGTGATAGATAGTGATAGATAGTGTAGATAGTGTTGATTGTGTAGATAGTGTAGATAGTGTAGATAGTGTAGTGTAGATAGTGTAGATAGTGATAGATAGTTTAGATAGTGTTGATAGTGTAGATAGTGTAGATAGTGTTGATAGTGTAGATAGTGTTGATAGTGTAGATAGTGTAGATAGTGTTGTGTAGATAGTGTAGATAGTGATAGATAGTGTAGATAGTGTTGATAGTGTAGATAGTGTTGATAGTGATAGATAGTGTAGATAGTGTTGATAGTGTAGATAGTGTTGATAGTGTAGATAGTGTTGATAGTGATAGATAGTGTAGATAGTGTTGATAGTGTAGATAGTGTTGATCGTAATGATAGTGTTGATAGTGTAGATAGTGTAGATAGTGTTGATAGTGTAGATAGTGTTGATAGTAATGATAGTGTAGATAGTAATGATAGATAGTGATAGTTATGATAGTGATAGATAGTGATAGATAGTGTAGATAGTGTTGATAGTGTAGATAGTAATGATAGTAATGATAGTGTTGATTGTGTAGATAGTGCAGATAGTGATAGATAGTGTAGATAGTGTAGATAGTGTTGATAGTGTAGATAGTGTTGATAGTGTAGATAGTGTTTATAGTAATGATAGTGTAGATAGTAATGATAGATAGTGATAGATAGTGTAGATAGTGTTGATAGTGTAGATAGTGTAGATAGTGTAGATAGTAATGATAGTAATGATAGTGTAGATAGTAATGATAGTGTTGATAGTGTAAATAGTGTTGATAGTGTAGATAGTATAGATAGTGTTGATAGTTTTGATAGTGTAGATAGTGTAGATAGTGTTAATAGTGTAGATAGTGTTGATAGTGTAGATAGTGTAGATAGTGTTGATAGTGTAGATAGTGTTGATAGTGTAGATAGTGTTGATAGTGTAGATAGTGTTGATAGTGTAGATAGTGTTGATAGTGTAGATAGTGTAGATAGTAATGATAGTGTAGATAGTGTAGATAGTGTTGATAGTGTAGATAGTGTAGATAGTGTAGATAGTAATGATACTGTAGATAGTGTAGATAGTTATAGATAGTGTAGATAGTGATAGATAGTGTAGATAGTGTTGGTAGTAATGATAGTGTAGATAGTAATGATAGATAGTGATAGTTATGATAGTGATAGATAGTGTAGATAGTGTAGATAGTAATGATAGTGTAGATAGTGTAGATAGTGTAGATAGTGTAGATAGTGTTGATAGTGTAGATAGTGTAGATAGTAATGATAGTGTAGATAGTGTAGATAGTGTTGATAGTGTAGATAGTGTAGATAGTGTAGACAGTTATAGATAGTGTAGATAGTGATAGATAATGTACATAGTGTTGATAGTGTAGATAGTGTTGATAGTAATGATAGTATAGATAGTAATGATAGATAGTGATATTTATGATAGTGATAGATAGTGATAGATAGTGTAGATAGTGTTGATTGTGTAGATAGTGTAGATAGTGTAGATAGTGTAGTGTAGATAGTGTAGATAGTGATAGATAGTGTAGATAGTGTTGATAGTGTAGATAGTGTAGATAGTGTTGATAGTGTAGATAGTGTTGATAGTGTAGATAGTGTAGATAGTGTAGTGTAGATAGTGTAGATAGTGATAGATAGTGTAGATAGTGTTGATAGTGTAGATAGTGTTGATAGTGATAGATAGTGTAGATAGTGTTGATAGTGTAGATAGTGTTGATCGTAATGATAGTGTTGATAGTGTAGATAGTGTAGATAGTGTTGATAGTGTAGATAGTGTTGATAGTAATGATAGTGTAGATAGTAATGATAGATAGTGATAGATAGTGTAGATAGTGTTGATAGTGTAGATAGTGTAGATATTGTAGATAGTAATGATAGTAATGATAGTGTAGATAGTAATGATAGTGTTGATAGTGTAAATAGTGTTAATAGTGTAGATAGTATAGATAATGTTGATAGTTTTGATAGTGTAGATAGTGTAGATAGTGTTAATAGTGTAGATAGTGTTGATAGTGTAGATAGTGTAGATAGTGTTGATAGTGTAGATAGTGTAGATAGTGTAGATAGTAATGATAGTGTAGATAGTGTAGATAGTTATAGATAGTGTAGATAGTGATAGATAGTGTAGATAGTGTTGATAGTAATGATAGTGTAGATAGTAATGATAGATAGTGATAGTTATGATAGTGATAGATAGTGTAGATAGTGTAGATAGTAATGATAGTAATGATAGTGTAGATAGTGTAGATAGTGTAGATAGTGTTGATAGTGTTGATAGTGTAGATAGTGTAGATAGTAATGATAGTGTAGATAGTGTAGATAGTGTTGATAGTGTAGATAGTGTAGATAGTGTAGATAGTTATAGATAGTGTAGATAGTGATAGATAATGTACATAGTGTTGATAGTGTAGATAGTGTTGATAGTAATGATAGTATAGATAGTAATGATAGATAGTGATATTTATGATAGTGATAGATAGTGATAGATAGTGTAGATAGTGTTGATTGTGTAGATAGTGTAGATAGTGTAGATAGTGTAGTGTAGATAGTGTAGATAGTGATAGATAGTTTAGATAGTGTTGATAGTGTAGATAGTGTAGATAGTGTTGATAGTGTAGATAGTGTTGATAGTGTAGATAGTGTAGATAGTGTTGTGTAGATAGTGTAGATAGTGATAGATAGTGTAGATAGTGTTGATAGTGTAGATAGTGTTGATAGTGATAGATAGTGTAGATAGTGTTGATAGTGTAGATAGTGTTGATAGTGTAGATAGTGTTGATAGTGATAGATAGTGTAGATAGTGTTGATAGTGTAGATAGTGTTGATCGTAATGATAGTGTTGATAGTGTAGATAGTGTAGATAGTGTTGATAGTGTAGATAGTGTTGATAGTAATGATAGTGTAGATAGTAATGATAGATAGTGATAGTTATGATAGTGATAGATAGTGATAGATAGTGTAGATAGTGTTGATAGTGTAGATAGTAATGATAGTAATGATAGTGTTGATTGTGTAGATAGTGCAGATAGTGATAGATAGTGTAGATAGTGTAGATAGTGTTGATAGTGTAGATAGTGTTGATAGTGTAGATAGTGTTTATAGTAATGATAGTGTAGATAGTAATGATAGATAGTGATAGATAGTGTAGATAGTGTTGATAGTGTAGATAGTGTAGATAGTGTAGATAGTAATGATAGTAATGATAGTGTAGATAGTAATGATAGTGTTGATAGTGCAAATAGTGTTGATAGTGTAGATAGTATAGATAGTGTTGATAGTTTTGATAGTGTAGATAGTGTAGATAGTGTTAATAGTGTAGATAGTGTTGATAGTGTAGATAGTGTAGATAGTGTTGATAGTGTAGATAGTGTTGATAGTGTAGATAGTGTAGATAGTGTAGTGTAGATAGTGTAGATAGTGATAGATAGTGTAGATAGTGTTGATAGTGTAGATAGTGTTGATAGTGTAGATAGTGTTGATAGTGATAGATAGTGTAGATAGTGTTGATAGTGTAGATAGTGTTGATCGTAATGATAGTGTTGATAGTGTAGATAGTGTAGATAGTGTTGATAGTGTAGATAGTGTTGATAGTGTAGATAGTGTTGATAGTGTAGATAGTGTAGATAGTAATGATAGTGTAGATAGTGTAGATAGTGTTGATAGTGTAGATAGTGTAGATAGTGTAGATAGTAATGATAGTGTAGATAGTGTAGATAGTTATAGATAGTGTAGATAGTGATAGATAGTGTAGATAGTGTTGGTAGTAATGATAGTGTAGATAGTAATGATAGATAGTGATAGTTATGATAGTGATAGATAGTGTAGATAGTGTAGATAGTAATGATAGTGTAGATAGTGTAGATAGTGTAGATAGTGTAGATAGTGTTGATAGTGTAGATAGTGTAGATAGTAATGATAGTGTAGATAGTGTAGATAGTGTTGATAGTGTAGATAGTGTAGATAGTAATGATAGTGTAGATAGTGTAGATAGTGTTGATAGTGTAGATAGTGTAGATAGTGTAGATAGTAATGATAGTGTAGATAGTGTAGATAGTTATAGATAGTGTAGATAGTGATAGATAGTGTAGATAGTGTTGATAGTAATGATAGTGTAGATAGTAATGATAGATAGTGATAGTTATGATAGTGATAGATAGTGTAGATAGTGTAGATAGTAATGATAGTAATGATAGTGTAGATAGTGTAGATAGTGTAGATAGTGTTGATAGTGTTGATAGTGTAGATAGTGTAGATAGTAATGATAGTGTAGATAGTGTAGATAGTGTTGATAGTGTAGATAGTGTAGATAGTGTAGATAGTTATAGATAGTGTAGATAGTGATAGATAATGTACATAGTGTTGATAGTGTAGATAGTGTTGATAGTAATGATAGTATAGATAGTAATGATAGATAGTGATATTTATGATAGTGATAGATAGTGATAGATAGTGTAGATAGTGTTGATTGTGTAGATAGTGTAGATAGTGTAGATAGTGTAGTGTAGATAGTGTAGATAGTGATAGATAGTTTAGATCGTGTTGATAGTGTAGATAGTGTAGATAGTGTTGATAGTGTAGATAGTGTTGATAGTGTAGATAGTGTAGATAGTGTTGTGTAGATAGTGTAGATAGTGATAGATAGTGTAGATAGTGTTGATAGTGTAGATAGTGTTGATAGTGATAGATAGTGTAGATAGTGTTGATAGTGTAGATAGTGTTGATAGTGTAGATAGTGTTGATAGTGATAGATAGTGTAGATAGTGTTGATAGTGTAGATAGTGTTGATCGTAATGATAGTGTTGATAGTGTAGATAGTGTAGATAGTGTTGATAGTGTAGATAGTGTTGATAGTAATGATAGTGTAGATAGTAATGATAGATAGTGATAGTTATGATAGTGATAGATAGTGATAGATAGTGTAGATAGTGTTGATAGTGTAGATAGTAATGATAGTAATGATAGTGTTGATTGTGTAGATAGTGCAGATAGTGATAGATAGTGTAGATAGTGTAGATAGTGTTGATAGTGTAGATAGTGTTGATAGTGTAGATAGTGTTTATAGTAATGATAGTGTAGATAGTAATGATAGATAGTGATAGATAGTGTAGATAGTGTTGATAGTGTAGATAGTGTAGATAGTGTAGATAGTAATGATAGTAATGATAGTGTAGATAGTAATGATAGTGTTGATAGTGTAAATAGTGTTGATAGTGTAGATAGTATAGATAGTGTTGATAGTTTTGATAGTGTAGATAGTGTAGATAGTGTTAATAGTGTAGATAGTGTTGATATTGTAGATAGTGTAGATAGTGTTGATAGTGTAGATAGTGTTGATAGTGTAGATAGTGTAGATAGTGTAGTGTAGATAGTGTAGATAGTGATAGATAGTGTAGATAGTGTTGATAGTGTAGATAGTGTTGATAGTGTAGATAGTGTTGATAGTGATAGATAGTGTAGATAGTGTTGATAGTGTAGATAGTGTTGATCGTAATGATAGTGTTGATAGTGTAGATAGTGTAGATAGTGTTGATAGTGTAGATAGTGTTGATAGTGTAGATAGTGTTGATAGTGTAGATAGTGTAGATAGTAATGATAGTGTAGATAGTGTAGATAGTGTTGATAGTGTAGATAGTGTAGATAGTGTAGATAGTAATGATACTGTAGATAGTGTAGATAGTTATAGATAGTGTAGATAGTGATAGATAGTGTAGATAGTGTTGGTAGTAATGATAGTGTAGATAGTAATGATAGATAGTGATAGTTATGATAGTGATAGATAGTGTAGATAGTGTAGATAGTAATGATAGTGTAGATAGTGTAGATAGTGTAGATAGTGTAGATAGTGTTGATAGTGTAGATAGTGTAGATAGTAATGATAGTGTAGATAGTGTAGATAGTGTTGATAGTGTAGATAGTGTAGATAGTGTAGACAGTTATAGATAGTGTAGATAGTGATAGATAATGTACATAGTGTTGATAGTGTAGATAGTGTTGATAGTAATGATAGTATAGATAGTAATGATAGATAGTGATATTTATGATAGTGATAGATAGTGATAGATAGTGTAGATAGTGTTGATTGTGTAGATAGTGTAGATAGTGTAGATAGTGTAGTGTAGATAGTGTAGATAGTGATAGATAGTGTAGATAGTGTTGATAGTGTAGATAGTGTAGATAGTGTTGATAGTGTAGATAGTGTTGATAGTGTAGATAGTGTAGATAGTGTAGTGTAGATAGTGTAGATAGTGATAGATAGTGTAGATAGTGTTGATAGTGTAGATAGTGTTGATAGTGATAGATAGTGTAGATAGTGTTGATAGTGTAGATAGTGTTGATCGTAATGATAGTGTTGATAGTGTAGATAGTGTAGATAGTGTTGATAGTGTAGATAGTGTTGATAGTAATGATAGTGTAGATAGTAATGATAGATAGTGATAGATAGTGTAGATAGTGTTGATAGTGTAGATAGTGTAGATATTGTAGATAGTAATGATAGTAATGATAGTGTAGATAGTAATGATAGTGTTGATAGTGTAAATAGTGTTAATAGTGTAGATAGTATAGATAATGTTGATAGTTTTGATAGTGTAGATAGTGTAGATAGTGTTAATAGTGTAGATAGTGTTGATAGTGTAGATAGTGTAGATAGTGTTGATAGTGTAGATAGTGTAGATAGTGTAGATAGTAATGATAGTGTAGATAGTGTAGATAGTTATAGATAGTGTAGATAGTGATAGATAGTGTAGATAGTGTTGATAGTAATGATAGTGTAGATAGTAATGATAGATAGTGATAGTTATGATAGTGATAGATAGTGTAGATAGTGTAGATAGTAATGATAGTAATGATAGTGTAGATAGTGTAGATAGTGTAGATAGTGTTGATAGTGTTGATAGTGTAGATAGTGTAGATAGTAATGATAGTGTAGATAGTGTAGATAGTGTTGATAGTGTAGATAGTGTAGATAGTGTAGATAGTTATAGATAGTGTAGATAGTGATAGATAATGTACATAGTGTTGATAGTGTAGATAGTGTTGATAGTAATGATAGTATAGATAGTAATGATAGATAGTGATATTTATGATAGTGATAGATAGTGATAGATAGTGTAGATAGTGTTGATTGTGTAGATAGTGTAGATAGTGTAGATAGTGTAGTGTAGATAGTGTAGATAGTGATAGATAGTTTAGATAGTGTTGATAGTGTAGATAGTGTAGATAGTGTTGATAGTGTAGATAGTGTTGATAGTGTAGATAGTGTAGATAGTGTTGTGTAGATAGTGTAGATAGTGATAGATAGTGTAGATAGTGTTGATAGTGTAGATAGTGTTGATAGTGATAGATAGTGTAGATAGTGTTGATAGTGTAGATAGTGTTGATAGTGTAGATAGTGTTGATAGTGATAGATAGTGTAGATAGTGTTGATAGTGTAGATAGTGTTGATCGTAATGATAGTGTTGATAGTGTAGATAGTGTAGATAGTGTTGATAGTGTAGATAGTGTTGATAGTAATGATAGTGTAGATAGTAATGATAGATAGTGATAGTTATGATAGTGATAGATAGTGATAGATAGTGTAGATAGTGTTGATAGTGTAGATAGTAATGATAGTAATGATAGTGTTGATTGTGTAGATAGTGCAGATAGTGATAGATAGTGTAGATAGTGTAGATAGTGTTGATAGTGTAGATAGTGTTGATAGTGTAGATAGTGTTTATAGTAATGATAGTGTAGATAGTAATGATAGATAGTGATAGATAGTGTAGATAGTGTTGATAGTGTAGATAGTGTAGATAGTGTAGATAGTAATGATAGTAATGATAGTGTAGATAGTAATGATAGTGTTGATAGTGCAAATAGTGTTGATAGTGTAGATAGTATAGATAGTGTTGATAGTTTTGATAGTGTAGATAGTGTAGATAGTGTTAATAGTGTAGATAGTGTTGATAGTGTAGATAGTGTAGATAGTGTTGATAGTGTAGATAGTGTTGATAGTGTAGATAGTGTAGATAGTGTAGTGTAGATAGTGTAGATAGTGATAGATAGTGTAGATAGTGTTGATAGTGTAGATAGTGTTGATAGTGTAGATAGTGTTGATAGTGATAGATAGTGTAGATAGTGTTGATAGTGTAGATAGTGTTGATCGTAATGATAGTGTTGATAGTGTAGATAGTGTAGATAGTGTTGATAGTGTAGATAGTGTTGATAGTGTAGATAGTGTTGATAGTGTAGATAGTGTAGATAGTAATGATAGTGTAGATAGTGTAGATAGTGTTGATAGTGTAGATAGTGTAGATAGTGTAGATAGTAATGATAGTGTAGATAGTGTAGATAGTTATAGATAGTGTAGATAGTGATAGATAGTGTAGATAGTGTTGGTAGTAATGATAGTGTAGATAGTAATGATAGATAGTGATAGTTATGATAGTGATAGATAGTGTAGATAGTGTAGATAGTAATGATAGTGTAGATAGTGTAGATAGTGTAGATAGTGTAGATAGTGTTGATAGTGTAGATAGTGTAGATAGTAATGATAGTGTAGATAGTGTAGATAGTGTTGATAGTGTAGATAGTGTAGATAGTGTAGACAGTTATAGATAGTGTAGATAGTGATAGATAATGTACATAGTGTTGATAGTGTAGATAGTGTTGATAGTAATGATAGTATAGATAGTAATGATAGATAGTGATATTTATGATAGTGATAGATAGTGATAGATAGTGTAGATAGTGTTGATTGTGTAGATAGTGTAGATAGTGTAGATAGTGTAGTGTAGATAGTGTAGATAGTGATAGATAGTGTAGATAGTGTTGATAGTGTAGATAGTGTAGATAGTGTTGATAGTGTAGATAGTGTTGATAGTGTAGATAGTGTAGATAGTGTAGTGTAGATAGTGTAGATAGTGATAGATAGTGTAGATAGTGTTGATAGTGTAGATAGTGTTGATAGTGATAGATAGTGTAGATAGTGTTGATAGTGTAGATAGTGTTGATCGTAATGATAGTGTTGATAGTGTAGATAGTGTAGATAGTGTTGATAGTGTAGATAGTGTTGATAGTAATGATAGTGTAGATAGTAATGATAGATAGTGATAGATAGTGTAGATAGTGTTGATAGTGTAGATAGTGTAGATAGTGTAGATAGTAATGATAGTAATGATAGTGTAGATAGTAATGATAGTGTTGATAGTGTAAATAGTGTTAATAGTGTAGATAGTGTAGATAGTGTAGTGTAGATAGTGTAGATAGTGATAGATAGTGTAGATAGTGTTGATAGTGTAGATAGTGTTGATAGTGTAGATAGTGTAGATAGTAATGATAGTAATGATAGTGTAGATAGTAATGATAGTGTAGATAGTGTAGATAGTTATAGATAGTGTAGATAGTGATAGATAGTGTAGATAGTGTTGATAGTAATGATAGTGTAGATAGTATTGATAGATAGTGATAGTTATGATAGTGATAGATAGTGTAGATAGTGTAGATAGTAATGATAGTAATGATAGTGTAGATAGTGTAGATAGTGTAGATAGTGTTGATAGTGTTGATAGTGTAGATAGTGTAGATAGTAATGATAGTGTAGATAGTGTAGATAGTGTTGATAGTCTAGATAGTGTAGATAGTGTAGACAGTTATAGATAGTGTAGATAGTGATAGATAATGTACAAAGTGTTGATAGTGTAGATAGTGTTGATAGTAATGATAGTATAGATAGTAATGATAGATAGTGATATTTATGATAGTGATAGATAGTGATAGATAGTGTAGATAGTGTTGATTGTGTAGATAGTGTAGATAGTGTAGATAGTGTAGTGTAGATAGTGTAGATAGTGATAGATAGTGTAGATAGTGTTGATAGTGTAGATAGTGTAGATAGTGTTGAAAGTTTAGATAGTGTTGATAGTGTAGATAGTGTAGATAGTGTAGTGTAGATAGTGATAGATAGTGTAGATAGTGTTGATAGTGTAGATAGTGTTGATAGTGTAGATAGTGTTGATAGTGATAGATAGTGTAGATAGTGTTGATCGTAATGATAGTGTTGATAGTGTAGATAGTGTAGATAGTGTTGATAGTGTAGATAGTGTTGATAGTAATGATAGTGTAGATAGTAATGATAGATAGTGATAGTTATGATAGTGATAGATAGTGATAGATAGTGTAGATAGTGTTGATAGTGTAGATAGTAATGATAGTAATGATAGTGTTGATTGTGTAGATAGTGCAGATAGTGATAGATAGTGTAGATAGTGTAGATAGTGTTGATAGTGTAGATAGTGTTGATAGTGTAGATAGTGTTTATAGTAATGATAGTGTAGATAGTAATGATAGATAGTGATAGATAGTGTAGATAGTGTTGATAGTGTAGATAGTGTAGATAGTGTAGATAGTAATGATAGTGTTGATAGTGTAAATAGTGTTGATAGTGTAGATAGTATAGATAGTGTTGATAGTTTTGATAGTGTAGATAGTGTAGATAGTGTTAATAGTGTAGATAGTGTTGATAGTGTAGATAGTGTTGATAGTGTAGATAGTGTTGATAGTGTAGATAGTGTAGATAGTGTAGTGTAGATAGTGTAGATAGTGATAGATAGTGTAGATAGTGTAGATAGTGTAGATAGTGTTGATAGTGTAGATAGTGTTGATAGTGATAGATAGACTAGATAGTGTTGATAGTGTAGATAGTGTTGATAGTAATGATAGTGTAGATAGTAATGATAGATAGTGATAGTTATGATAGTGATAGATAGTGATAGATAGTGGTAGATAGTGTTGATAGTGTAGATAGTGTTGATAGTGTAGATAGTGTTGATAGTAATGACATTGTAGATAGTAATGATAGATAGTGATAGTTATGATAGTGATAGATAGTGTAGATAGTGTAGATAGCAATGATAGTAATGATAGTGTAGATAGTGTAGATAGTTATAGATAGTGTAGATAGTGATAGATAGTGTAGATAGTGTTGATAGTAATGATAGTGTAGATAGTAATGATAGATAGTGATAGTTATGATAGTGATAGATAGTGTAGATAGTGTAGATAGTAATGATAGTAATGATAGTGTAGATAGTGTAGATAGTGTAGATAGTGTTGATAGTGTTGATAGTGTAGATAGTGTAGATAGTAATGATAGTGTAGATAGTGTAGATAGTGTTGATAGTGTAGATAGTGTAGATAGTGTAGATAGTTATAGATAGTGTAGATAGTGATAGATAATGTACATAGTGTTGATAGTGTAGATAGTGATGATAGTAATGATAGTATAGATAGTAATGATAGATAGTGATATTTATGATAGTGATAGATAGTGATAGATAGTGTAGATAGTGTTGATTGTGTAGATAGTGTAGATAGTGTAGATAGTGTAGTGTAGATAGTGTAGATAGTGATAGATAGTGTAGATAGTGTTGATAGTGTAGATAGTGTTGATAGTGTAGATAGTGTTGATAGTGTAGATAGTGTAGATAGTGTAGTGTAGATAGTGTAGATAGTGATAGATAGTGTAAATAGTGTTGATAGTGTAGATAGTGTTGATAGTGTAGATAGTGTTGATAGTGATAGATAGTGTAGATAGTGTTGATCGTAATGATAGTGTTGATCGTAATGATAGTGTTGATAGTGTAGATAGTGTAGATAGTGTTGATAGTGTAGATAGTGTTGATAGTAATGATAGTGTAGATAGTAATGATAGATAGTGATAGTTATGATAGTGATAGATAGTGATAGATAGTGTAGATAGTGTTGATAGTGTAGATAGTAATGATAGTAATGATAGTGTTGATTGTGTAGATAGTGCAGATAGTGATAGATAGTGTAGATAGTGTAGATAGTGTTGATAGTGTAGATAGTGTTGATAGTGTAGATAGTGTTTATAGTAATGATAGTGTAGATAGTAATGATAGATAGTGATAGATAGTGTAGATAGTGTTGATAGTGTAGATAGTGTAGATAGTGTAGATAGTAATGATAGTAATGATAGTGTAGATAGTAATGATAGTGTTGATAGTGTAAATAGTGTTGATAGTGTAGATAGTATAGATAGTGTTGATAGTTTTGATAGTGTAGATAGTGTAGATAGTGTTAATAGTGTAGATAGTGTTGATAGTGTAGATAGTGTAGATAGTGTTGATAGTGTAGATAGTGTTGATAGTGTAGATAGTGTAGATAGTGTAGTGTAGATAGTGTAGATAGTGTTTATAGTAATGATAGTGTAGATAGTAATGATAGATAGTGATAGATAGTGTAGATAGTGTTGATAGTGTAGATAGTGTAGATAGTGTAGATAGTAATGATAGTAATGATAGTGTAGATAGTAATGATAGTGTTGATAGTGTAAATAGTGTTGATAGTGTAGATAGTATAGATAGTGTTGATAGTTTTGATAGTGTAGATAGTGTAGATAGTGTTGATAGTGATAGATAGTGTAGATAGTGTTGATAGTGTAGATAGTGTTGATCGTAATGATAGTGTTGATAGTGTAGATAGTGTAGATAGTGTTGATAGTGTAGATAGTGTTGATAGTAATGATAGTGTAGATAGTAATGATAGATAGTGATAGTTATGATAGTGATAGATAGTGACAGATAGTGTAGATAGTGTTGATAGTGTAGATAGTAATGATAGTAATGATAGTGTTGATTGTGTAGATAGTGCAGATTGTGATAGATAGTGTAGATAGTGTAGATAGTGTTGATAGTGTAGATAGTGTTGATAGTGTAGATAGTGTTTATAGTAATGATAGTGTAGATAGTAATGATAGATAGTGATAGATAGTGTAGATAGTGTTGATAGTGTAGATAGTGTAGATAGTGTAGATAGTAATGATAGTGTTGATAGTGTAAATAGTGTTGATAGTGTAGATAGTATAGATAGTGTTGATAGTTTTGATAGTGTAGATAGTGTAGATAGTGTTAATAGTGTAGATAGTGTTGATAGTGTAGATAGTGTAGATAGTGTTGATAGTGTAGATAGTGTTGATAGTGTAGATAGTGTAGATAGTGTAGTGTAGATAGTGTAGATAGTGATAGATAGTGTAGATAGTGTTGATAGTGTAGATAGTGTTGATAGTGTAGATAGTGTTGATAGTGATAGATAGTGTAGATAGTGTTGATAGTGTAGATAGTGTTGATAGTAATGATAGTGTTGATAGTAGAGATAGTGTTGATAGTGTAGATAGTGTAGATAGTGTAGATAGTGTAGATAGTGTTGATAGTAATGATAGTGTAGATAGTAATGATAGATAGTGATAGTTATGATAGTGATAGATAGTGATAGATAGTGGTAGATAGTGTTGATAGTGTAGATAGTGTTGATAGTGTAGATAGTGTTGATAGTAATGACATTGTAGATAGTAATGATAGATAGTGATAGTTATGATAGTGATAGATAGTGTAGATAGTGTAGATAGTAATGATAGTAATGATAGTGTAGATAGTGTAGATAGTGTTGATAGTGTTGATAGTGTTGATAGTGTAGATAGTGTAGATAGTGTAGATAGTAATGATAGTGTAGATAGTGTAGATAGTGTTGATAGTGTTGATAGTGTAGATAGTGTTGATAGTGTAGATAGTGTTTATAGTAATGATAGTGTAGATAGTAATGATAGATAGTGATAGATAGTGTAGATAGTGTTGATAGTGTAGATAGTGTAGATAGTGTAGATAGTAATGATAGTAATGATAGTGTAGATAGTAATGATAGTGTTGATAGTGTAAATAGTGTTGATAGTGTAGATAGTATAGATAGTGTTGATAGTTTTGATAGTGTTTATAGTAATGATAGTGTAGATAGTAATGATAGATAGTGATAGATAGTGTAGATAGTGTTGATAGTGTAGATAGTGTAGATAGTGTAGATAGTAATGATAGTAATGATAGTGTAGATAGTAATGATAGTGTTGATAGTGTAAATAGTGTTGATAGTGTAGATAGTATAGATAGTGTTGATAGTTTTGATAGTGTAGATAGTGTAGATAGTGTTGATAGTGATAGATAGTGTAGATAGTGTTGATAGTGTAGATAGTGTTGATCGTAATGATAGTGTTGATTGTGTAGATAGTGTAGATAGTGTTGATAGTGTAGATAGTGTTGATAGTAATGATAGTGTAGATAGTAATGATAGATAGTGATAGTTATGATAGTGATAGATAGTGATAGATAGTGTAGATAGTGTTGATAGTGTAGATAGTAATGATAGTAATGATAGTGTTGATTGTGTAGATAGTGCAGATAGTGATAGATAGTGTAGATAGTGTAGATAGTGTTGATAGTGTAGATAGTGTTGATAGTGTAGATAGTGTTTATAGTAATGATAGTGTAGATAGTAATGATAGATAGTGATAGATAGTGTAGATAGTGTTGATAGTGTAGATAGTGTAGATAGTGTAGATAGTAATGATAGTAATGATAGTGTAGATAGTAATGATAGTGTAGATAGTGTAGATAGTTATAGATAGTGTAGATAGTGATAGATAGTGTAGATAGTGTTGATAGTAATGATAGTGTAGATAGTAATGATAGATAGTGATAGTTATGATAGTGATAGATAGTGTAGATAGTGTAGATAGTAATGATAGTAATGATAGTGTAGATAGTGTAGATAGTGTAGATAGTGTTGATAGTGTTGATAGTGTAGATAGTGTAGATAGTAATGATAGTGTAGATAGTGTAGATAGTGTTGATAGTGTAGATAGTGTAGATAGTGTAGACAGTTATAGATAGTGTAGATAGTGATAGATAATGTACATAGTGTTGATAGTGTAGATAGTGTTGATAGTAATGATAGTATAGATAGTAATGATAGATAGTGATATTTATGATAGTGATAGATAGTGATAGATAGTGTAGATAGTGTTGATTGTGTAGATAGTGTAGATAGTGTAGATAGTGTAGTGTAGATAGTGTAGATAGTGATAGATAGTGTAGATAGTGTTGATAGTGTAGATAGTGTAGATAGTGTTGAAAGTGTAGATAGTGTTGATAGTGTAGATAGTGTAGATAGTGTAGTGTAGATAGTGATAGATAGTGTAGATAGTGTTGATAGTGTAGATAGTGTTGATAGTGTAGATAGTGTTGATAGTGATAGATAGTGTAGATAGTGTTGATAGTGTAGATAGTGTTGATCGTAATGATAGTGTTGATAGTGTAGATAGTGTAGATAGTGTTGATAGTGTAGATAGTGTTGATAGTAATGATAGTGTAGATAGTAATGATAGATAGTGATAGTTATGATAGTGATAGATAGTGATAGATAGTGTAGATAGTGTTGATAGTGTAGATAGTAATGATAGTAATGATAGTGTTGATTGTGTAGATAGTGCAGATAGTGATAGATAGTGTAGATAGTGTAGATAGTGTTGATAGTGTAGATAGTGTTGATAGTGTAGATAGTGTTTATAGTAATGATAGTGTAGATAGTAATGATAGATAGTGATAGATAGTGTAGATAGTGTTGATAGTGTAGATAGTGTAGATAGTGTAGATAGTAATGATAGTGTTGATAGTGTAAATAGTGTTGATAGTGTAGATAGTATAGATAGTGTTGATAGTTTTGATAGTGTAGATAGTGTAGATAGTGTTAATAGTGTAGATAGTGTTGATAGTGTAGATAGTGTAGATAGTGTTGATAGTGTAGATAGTGTTGATAGTGTAGATAGTGTATATAGTGTAGTGTAGATAGTGTAGATAGTGATAGATAGTGTAGATAGTGTTGATAGTGTAGATAGTGTTGATAGTGTAGATAGTGTTGATAGTGATAGATAGACTAGATAGTGTTGATAGTGTAGATAGTGTTGATAGTAATTATAGTGTAGATAGTAATGATAGATAGTGATAGTTATGATAGTGATAGATAGTGATAGATAGTGGTAGATAGTGTTGATAGTGTAGATAGTGTTGATAGTGTAGATAGTGTTGATAGTAATGACATTGTAGATAGTAATGATAGATAGTGATAGTTATGATAGTGATAGATAGTGTAGATAGTGTAGATAGCAATGATAGTAATGATAGTGTAGATAGTGTAGATAGTGTTGATAGTGTTGATAGTGTTGATAGTGTAGATAGTGTAGATAGTGTAGATAGTAATGATAGTGTAGATAGTGTAGATAGTTATAGATAGTGTAGATAGTGATAGATAGTGTAGATAGTGTTTATAGTAATGATAGTGTAGATAGTAATGATAGATAGTGATAGTTATGATAGTGATAGATAGTGTAGATAGTGTAGATAGTAATGATAGTAATGATAGTGTAGATAGTGTAGATAGTGTAGATAGTGTTGATAGTGTTGATAGTGTAGATAGTGTAGATAGTAATGATAGTGTAGATAGTGTAGATAGTGTTGATAGTGTAGATAGTGTAGATAGTGTAGATAGTTATAGATAGTGTAGATAGTGATAGATAATGTACATAGTGTTGATAGTGTAGATAGTGATGATAGTAATGATAGTATAGATAGTAATGATAGATAGTGATATTTATGATAGTGATAGATAGTGATAGATAGTGTAGATAGTGTTGATTGTGTAGATAGTGTAGATAGTGTAGATAGTGTAGTGTAGATAGTGTAGATAGTGATAGATAGTGTAGATAGTGTTGATAGTGTAGATAGTGTTGATAGTGTAGATAGTGTTGATAGTGTAGATAGTGTAGATAGTGTAGTGTAGATAGTGTAGATAGTGATAGATAGTGTAGATAGTGTTGATAGTGTAGATAGTGTTGATAGTGTAGATAGTGTTGATAGTGATAGATAGTGTAGATAGTGTTGATAGTGTAGATAGTGTTGATCGTAATGATAGTGTTGATAGTGTAGATAGTGTAGATAGTGTTGATAGTGTAGATAGTGTTGATAGTAATGATAGTGTAGATAGTAATGATAGATAGTGATAGTTATGATAGTGATAGATAGTGATAGATAGTGTAGATAGTGTTGATAGTGTAGATAGTAATGATAGTAATGATAGTGTTGATTGTGTAGATAGTGCAGATAGTGATAGATAGTGTAGATAGTGTAGATAGTGTTGATAGTGTAGATAGTGTTGATAGTGTAGATAGTGTTTATAGTAATGATAGTGTAGATAGTAATGATAGATAGTGATAGAAAGTGTAGATAGTGTTGATAGTGTAGATAGTGTAGATAGTGTAGATAGTAATGATAGTGTTGATAGTGTAAATAGTGTTGATAGTGTAGATAGTATAGATAGTGTTGATAGTTTTGATAGTGTAGATAGTGTAGATAGTGTTAATAGTGTAGATAGTGTTGATAGTGTAGATAGTGTAGATAGTGTTGATAGTGTAGATAGTGTTGATAGTGTAGATAGTGTAGATAGTGTAGTGTAGATAGTGTAGATAGTGATAGATAGTGTAGATAGTGTTGATAGTGTAGATAGTGTTGATAGTGTAGATAGTGTTGATAGTGATAGATAGTGTAGATAGTGTTGATAGTGTAGATAGTGTTGATAGTAATGATAGTGTTGATAGTAGAGATAGTGTTGATAGTGTAGATAGTGTAGATAGTGTAGATAGTGTAGATAGTGTTGATAGTAATGATAGTGTAGATAGTAATGATAGATAGTGATAGTTATGATAGTGATAGATAGTGATAGATAGTGGTAGATAGTGTTGATAGTGTAGATAGTGTTGATAGTGTAGATAGTGTTGATAGTAATGACATTGTAGATAGTAATGATAGATAGTGATAGTTATGATAGTGATAGATAGTGTAGATAGTGTAGATAGTAATGATAGTAATGATAGTGTAGATAGTGTAGATAGTGTTGATAGTGTTGATAGTGTTGATAGTGTAGATAGTGTAGATAGTGTAGATAGTAATGATAGTGTAGATAGTGTAGATAGTGTTGATAGTGTTTATAGTGTTGATAGTGTAGATAGTGTTGATAGTGTAGATAGTGTTTATAGTAATGATAGTGTAGATAGTAATGATAGATAGTGATAGATAGTGTAGATAGTGTTGATAGTGTAGATAGTGTAGATAGTGTAGATAGTAATGATAGTAATGATAGTGTAGATAGTAATGATAGTGTTGATAGTGTAAATAGTGTTGATAGTGTAGATAGTATAGATAGTGTTGATAGTTTTGATAGTGTAGATAGTGTAGATAGTGTTGATAGTGATAGATAGTGTAGATAGTGTTGATAGTGTAGATAGTGTTGATCGTAATGATAGTGTTGATTGTGTAGATAGTGTAGATAGTGTTGATAGTGTAGATAGTGTTGATAGTAATGATAGTGTAGATAGTAATGATAGATAGTGATAGTTATGATAGTGATAGATAGTGATAGATAGTGTAGATAGTGTTGATAGTGTAGATAGTAATGATAGTAATGATAGTGTAGATAGTAATGATAGATAGTGATAGTTATGATAGTGATAGATAGTGTAGATAGTGTAGATAGTAATGATAGTAATGATAGTGTAGATAGTGTAGATAGTGTAGATAGTGTTGATAGTGTTGATAGTGTAGATAGTGTAGATAGTAATGATAGTGTAGATAGTGTAGATAGTGTTGATAGTGTAGATAGTGTAGATAGTGTAGACAGTTATAGATAGTGTAGATAGTGATAGATAATGTACATAGTGTTGATAGTGTAGATAGTGTTGATAGTAATGATAGTATAGATAGTAATGATAGATAGTGATATTTATGATAGTGATAGATAGTGATAGATAGTGTAGATAGTGTTGATTGTGTAGATAGTGTAGATAGTGTAGATAGTGTAGTGTAGATAGTGTAGATAGTGATAGATAGTGTAGATAGTGTTGAAAGTGTAGATAGTGTTGATAGTGTAGATAGTGTAGATAGTGTAGTGTAGATAGTGATAGATAGTGTAGATAGTGTTGATAGTGTAGATAGTGTTGATAGTGTAGATAGTGTTGATAGTGATAGATAGTGTAGATAGTGTTGATAGTGTAGATAGTGTTGATCGTAATGATAGTGTTGATAGTGTAGATAGTGTAGATAGTGTTGATAGTGTAGATAGTGTTGATAGTAATGATAGTGTAGATAGTAATGATAGATAGTGATAGTTATGATAGTGATAGATAGTGATAGATAGTGTAGATAGTGTTGATAGTGTAGATAGTAATGATAGTAATGATAGTGTTGATTGTTTAGATAGTGCAGATAGTGATAGATAGTGTAGATAGTGTAGATAGTGTTGATAGTGTAGATAGTGTTGATAGTGTAGATAGTGTTTATAGTAATGATAGTGTAGATAGTAATGATAGATAGTGATAGATAGTGTAGATAGTGTTGATAGTGTAGATAGTGTAGATAGTGTAGATAGTAATGATAGTGTTGATAGTGTAAATAGTGTTGATAGTGTAGATAGTATAGATAGTGTTGATAGTTTTGATAGTGTAGATAGTGTAGATAGTGTTAATAGTGTAGATAGTGTTGATAGTGTAGATAGTGTAGATAGTGTTGATAGTGTAGATAGTGTTGATAGTGTAGATAGTGTATATAGTGTAGTGTAGATAGTGTAGATAGTGATAGATAGTGTAGATAGTGTTGATAGTGTAGATAGTGTTGATAGTGTAGATAGTGTTGATAGTGATAGATAGACTAGATAGTGTTGATAGTGTAGATAGTGTTGATAGTAATTATAGTGTAGATAGTAATGATAGATAGTGATAGTTATGATAGTGATAGATAGTGATAGATAGTGGTAGATAGTGTTGATAGTGTAGATAGTGTTGATAGTGTAGATAGTGTTGATAGTAATGACATTGTAGATAGTAATGATAGATAGTGATAGTTATGATAGTGATAGATAGTGTAGATAGTGTAGATAGCAATGATAGTAATGATAGTGTAGATAGTGTAGATAGTGTTGATAGTGTTGATAGTGTTGATAGTGTAGATAGTGTAGATAGTGTAGATAGTAATGATAGTGTAGATAGTGTAGATAGTTATAGATAGTGTAGATAGTGATAGATAGTGTAGATAGTGTTGATAGTAATGATAGTGTAGATAGTAATGATAGATAGTGATAGTTATGATAGTGATAGATAGTGTAGATAGTGTAGATAGTAATGATAGTAATGATAGTGTAGATAGTGTAGATAGTGTAGATAGTGTTGATAGTGTTGATAGTGTAGATAGTGTAGATAGTAATGATAGTGTAGATAGTGTAGATAGTGTTGATAGTGTAGATAGTGTAGATAGTGTAGATAGTAATGATAGTGTAGATAGTAATGATAGTGTAGATAGTGTAGATAGTTATAGATAGTGTAGATAGTGATAGATAGTGTAGATAGTGTTGATAGTAATGATAGTGTAGATAGTAATGATAGATAGTGATAGTTATGATAGTGATAGATAGTGTAGATAGTGTAGATAGTAATGATAGTAATGATAGTGTAGATAGTGTAGATAGTGTAGATAGTGTTGATAGTGTTGATAGTGTAGATAGTGTAGATAGTAATGATAGTGTAGATAGTGTAGATAGTGTTGATAGTGATAGATAGTGTAGATAGTGTTGATAGTGTAGATAGTGTTGATAGTAATGATAGTGTTGATAGTAGAGATAGTGTTGATAGTGTAGATAGTGTAGATAGTGTAGATAGTGTAGATAGTGTTGATAGTAATGATAGTGTAGATAGTAATGATAGATAGTGATAGTTATGATAGTGATAGATAGTGATAGATAGTGGTAGATAGTGTTGATAGTGTAGATAGTGTTGATAGTGTAGATAGTGTTGATAGTAATGACATTGTAGATAGTAATGATAGATAGTGATAGTTATGATAGTGATAGATAGTGTAGATAGTGTAGATAGTAATGATAGTAATGATAGTGTAGATAGTGTAGATAGTGTTGATAGTGTTGATAGTGTTGATAGTGTAGATAGTGTAGATAGTGTAGATAGTAATGATAGTGTAGATAGTGTAGATAGTGTTGATAGTGTTTATAGTGTTGATAGTGTAGATAGTGTTGATAGTGTAGATAGTGTTTATAGTAATGATAGTGTAGATAGTAATGATAGATAGTGATAGATAGTGTAGATAGTGTTGATAGTGTAGATAGTGTAGATAGTGTAGATAGTAATGATAGTAATGATAGTGTAGATAGTAATGATAGTGTTGATAGTGTAAATAGTGTTGATAGTGTAGATAGTATAGATAGTGTTGATAGTTTTGATAGTGTAGATAGTGTAGATAGTGTTGATAGTGATAGATAGTGTAGATAGTGTTGATAGTGTAGATAGTGTTGATCGTAATGATAGTGTTGATTGTGTAGATAGTGTAGATAGTGTTGATAGTGTAGATAGTGTTGATAGTAATGATAGTGTAGATAGTAATGATAGATAGTGATAGTTATGATAGTGATAGATAGTGATAGATAGTGTAGATAGTGTTGATAGTGTAGATAGTAATGATAGTAATGATAGTGTAGATAGTAATGATAGATAGTGATAGTTATGATAGTGATAGATAGTGTAGATAGTGTAGATAGTAATGATAGTAATGATAGTGTAGATAGTGTAGATAGTGTAGATAGTGTTGATAGTGTTGATAGTGTAGATAGTGTAGATAGTAATGATAGTGTAGATAGTGTAGATAGTGTTGATAGTGTAGATAGTGTAGATAGTGTAGACAGTTATAGATAGTGTAGATAGTGATAGATAATGTACATAGTGTTGATAGTGTAGATAGTGTTGATAGTAATGATAGTATAGATAGTAATGATAGATAGTGATATTTATGATAGTGATAGATAGTGATAGATAGTGTAGATAGTGTTGATTGTGTAGATAGTGTAGATAGTGTAGATAGTGTAGTGTAGATAGTGTAGATAGTGATAGATAGTGTAGATAGTGTTGAAAGTGTAGATAGTGTTGATAGTGTAGATAGTGTAGATAGTGTAGTGTAGATAGTGATAGATAGTGTAGATAGTGTTGATAGTGTAGATAGTGTTGATAGTGTAGATAGTGTTGATAGTGATAGATAGTGTAGATAGTGTTGATAGTGTAGATAGTGTTGATCGTAATGATAGTGTTGATAGTGTAGATAGTGTAGATAGTGTTGATAGTGTAGATAGTGTTGATAGTAATGATAGTGTAGATAGTAATGATAGATAGTGATAGTTATGATAGTGATAGATAGTGATAGATAGTGTAGATAGTGTTGATAGTGTAGATAGTAATGATAGTAATGATAGTGTTGATTGTTTAGATAGTGCAGATAGTGATAGATAGTGTAGATAGTGTAGATAGTGTTGATAGTGTAGATAGTGTTGATAGTGTAGATAGTGTTTATAGTAATGATAGTGTAGATAGTAATGATAGATAGTGATAGATAGTGTAGATAGTGTTGATAGTGTAGATAGTGTAGATAGTGTAGATAGTAATGATAGTGTTGATAGTGTAAATAGTGTTGATAGTGTAGATAGTATAGATAGTGTTGATAGTTTTGATAGTGTAGATAGTGTAGATAGTGTTAATAGTGTAGATAGTGTTGATAGTGTAGATAGTGTAGATAGTGTTGATAGTGTAGATAGTGTTGATAGTGTAGATAGTGTATATAGTGTAGTGTAGATAGTGTAGATAGTGATAGATAGTGTAGATAGTGTTGATAGTGTAGATAGTGTTGATAGTGTAGATAGTGTTGATAGTGATAGATAGACTAGATAGTGTTGATAGTGTAGATAGTGTTGATAGTAATTATAGTGTAGATAGTAATGATAGATAGTGATAGTTATGATAGTGATAGATAGTGATAGATAGTGGTAGATAGTGTTGATAGTGTAGATAGTGTTGATAGTGTAGATAGTGTTGATAGTAATGACATTGTAGATAGTAATGATAGATAGTGATAGTTATGATAGTGATAGATAGTGTAGATAGTGTAGATAGCAATGATAGTAATGATAGTGTAGATAGTGTAGATAGTGTTGATAGTGTTGATAGTGTTGATAGTGTAGATAGTGTAGATAGTGTAGATAGTAATGATAGTGTAGATAGTGTAGATAGTTATAGATAGTGTAGATAGTGATAGATAGTGTAGATAGTGTTGATAGTAATGATAGTGTAGATAGTAATGATAGATAGTGATAGTTATGATAGTGATAGATAGTGTAGATAGTGTAGATAGTGTAGATAGTAATGATAGTAATGATAGTGTAGATAGTGTAGATAGTGTAGATAGTGTTGATAGTGTTGATAGTGTAGATAGTGTAGATAGTAATGATAGTGTAGATAGTGTAGATAGTGTTGATAGTGTAGATAGTGTAGATAGTGTAGATAGTAATGATAGTGTAGATAGTGTAGATAGTTATAGATAGTGTAGATAGTGATAGATAGTGTAGATAGTGTTGGTAGTAATGATAGTGTAGATAGTAATGATAGATAGTGATAGTTATGATAGTGATAGATAGTGTAGATAGTGTAGATAGTAATGATAGTGTAGATAGTGTAGATAGTGTAGATAGTGTAGATAGTGTTGATAGTGTAGATAGTGTAGATAGTAATGATAGTGTAGATAGTGTAGATAGTGTTGATAGTGTAGATAGTGTAGATAGTGTAGACAGTTATAGATAGTGTAGATAGTGATAGATAATGTACATAGTGTTGATAGTGTAGATAGTGTTGATAGTAATGATAGTATAGATAGTAATGATAGATAGTGATATTTATGATAGTGATAGATAGTGATAGATAGTGTAGATAGTGTTGATTGTGTAGATAGTGTAGATAGTGTAGATAGTGTAGTGTAGATAGTGTAGATAGTGATAGATAGTGTAGATAGTGTTGATAGTGTAGATAGTGTAGATAGTGTTGATAGTGTAGATAGTGTTGATAGTGTAGATAGTGTAGATAGTGTAGTGTAGATAGTGTAGATAGTGATAGATAGTGTAGATAGTGTTGATAGTGTAGATAGTGTTGATAGTGATAGATAGTGTAGATAGTGTTGATAGTGTAGATAGTGTTGATCGTAATGATAGTGTTGATAGTGTAGATAGTGTAGATAGTGTTGATAGTGTAGATAGTGTTGATAGTAATGATAGTGTAGATAGTAATGATAGATAGTGATAGATAGTGTAGATAGTGTTGATAGTGTAGATAGTGTAGATAGTGTAGATAGTAATGATAGTAATGATAGTGTAGATAGTAATGATAGTGTTGATAGTGTAAATAGTGTTAATAGTGTAGATAGTATAGATAATGTTGATAGTTTTGATAGTGTAGATAGTGTAGATAGTGTTAATAGTGTAGATAGTGTTGATAGTGTAGATAGTGTAGATAGTGTTGATAGTGTAGATAGTGTTGATAGTGTAGATAGTGTAGATAGTGTAGTGTAGATAGTGTAGATAGTGATAGATAGTGTCGATAGTGTTGATAGTGTAGATAGTGTAGATAGTGTTGATAGTGTAGATAGTGTTGATAGTGTAGATAGTGTAGATAGTGTAGTGTAGATAGTGTAGATAGTGATAGATAGTGTAGATAGTGTTGATAGTGTAGATAGTGTTGATAGTGTAGATAGTGTAGATAGTAATGATAGTAATGATAGTGTAGATAGTAATGATAGTGTAGATAGTGTAGATAGTTATAGATAGTGTAGATAGTGATAGATAGTGTAGATAGTGTTGATAGTAATGATAGTGTAGATAGTAATGATAGATAGTGATAGTTATGATAGTGATAGATAGTGTAGATAGTGTAGATAGTAATGATAGTAATGATAGTGTAGATAGTGTAGATAGTGTAGATAGTGTTGATAGTGTTGATAGTGTAGATAGTGTAGATAGTAATGATAGTGTAGATAGTGTAGATAGTGTTGATAGTGTAGATAGTGTAGATAGTGTAGACAGTTATAGATAGTGTAGATAGTGATAGATAATGTACAAAGTGTTGATAGTGTAGATAGTGTTGATAGTAATGATAGTATAGATAGTAATGATAGATAGTGATATTTATGATAGTGATAGATAGTGATAGATAGTGTAGATAGTGTTGATTGTGTAGATAGTGTAGATAGTGTTGATAGTGTAGTGTAGATAGTGTAGATAGTGATAGATAGTGTAGATAGTGTTGATAGTGTAGATAGTGTAGATAGTGTTGAAAGTGTAGATAGTGTTGATAGTGTAGATAGTGTAGATAGTGTAGTGTAGATAGTGATAGATAGTGTAGATAGTGTTGATAGTGTAGATAGTGTTGATAGTGTAGATAGTGTTGATAGTGATAGATAGTGTAGATAGTGTTGATCGTAATGATAGTGTTGATAGTGTAGATAGTGTAGATAGTGTTGATAGTAATGATAGTATAGATAGTAATGATAGATAGTGATATTTATGATAGTGATAGATAGTGATAGATAGTGTAGATAGTGTTGATTGTGTAGATAGTGTAGATAGTGTAGATAGTGTAGTGTAGATAGTGTAGATAGTGATAGATAGTGTAGATAGTGTTGATAGTGTAGATAGTGTAGATAGTGTTGAAAGTGTAGATAGTGTTGATAGTGTAGATAGTGTAGATAGTGTAGTGTAGATAGTGATAGATAGTGTAGATAGTGTTGATAGTGTAGATAGTGTTGATAGTGTAGATAGTGTTGATAGTGATAGATAGTGTAGATAGTGTTGATAGTGTAGATAGTGTTGATCGTAATGATAGTGTTGATAGTGTAGATAGTGTAGATAGTGTTGATAGTGTAGATAGTGTTGATAGTAATGATAGTGTAGATAGTAATGATAGATAGTGATAGTTATGATAGTGATAGATAGTGATAGATAGTGTAGATAGTGTTGATAGTGTAGATAGTAATGATAGTAATGATAGTGTTGATTGTGTAGATAGTGCAGATAGTGATAGATAGTGTAGATAGTGTAGATAGTGTTGATAGTGTAGATAGTGTTGATAGTGTAGATAGTGTTTATAGTAATGATAGTGTAGATAGTAATGATAGATAGTGATAGATAGTGTAGATAGTGTTGATAGTGTAGATAGTGTAGATAGTGTAGATAGTAATGATAGTGTTGATAGTGTAAATAGTGTTGATAGTGTAGATAGTATAGATAGTGTTGATAGTTTTGATAGTGTAGATAGTGTAGATAGTGTTAATAGTGTAGATAGTGTTGATAGTGTAGATAGTGTAGATAGTGTTGATAGTGTAGATAGTGTTGATAGTGTAGATAGTGTATATAGTGTAGTGTAGATAGTGTAGATAGTGATAGATAGTGTAGATAGTGTTGATAGTGTAGATAGTGTTGATAGTGTAGATAGTGTTGATAGTGATAGATAGACTAGATAGTGTTGATAGTGTAGATAGTGTTGATAGTAATTATAGTGTAGATAGTAATGATAGATAGTGATAGTTATGATAGTGATAGATAGTGATAGATAGTGGTAGATAGTGTTGATAGTGTAGATAGTGTTGATAGTGTAGATAGTGTTGATAGTAATGACATTGTAGATAGTAATGATAGATAGTGATAGTTATGATAGTGATAGATAGTGTAGATAGTGTAGATAGCAATGATAGTAATGATAGTGTAGATAGTGTAGATAGTGTTGATAGTGTTGATAGTGTTGATAGTGTAGATAGTGTAGATAGTGTAGATAGTAATGATAGTGTAGATAGTGTAGATAGTTATAGATAGTGTAGATAGTGATAGATAGTGTAGATAGTGTTGATAGTAATGATAGTGTAGATAGTAATGATAGATAGTGATAGTTATGATAGTGATAGATAGTGTAGATAGTGTAGATAGTAATGATAGTAATGATAGTGTAGATAGTGTAGATAGTGTAGATAGTGTTGATAGTGTTGATAGTGTAGATAGTGTAGATAGTAATGATAGTGTAGATAGTGTAGATAGTGTTGATAGTGTAGATAGTGTAGATAGTGTAGATAGTAATGATAGTGTAGATAGTGTAGATAGTTATAGATAGTGTAGATAGTGATAGATAGTGTAGATAGTGTTGGTAGTAATGATAGTGTAGATAGTAATGATAGATAGTGATAGTTATGATAGTGATAGATAGTGTAGATAGTGTAGATAGTAATGATAGTGTAGATAGTGTAGATAGTGTAGATAGTGTAGATAGTGTTGATAGTGTAGATAGTGTAGATAGTAATGATAGTGTAGATAGTGTAGATAGTGTTGATAGTGTAGATAGTGTAGATAGTGTAGACAGTTATAGATAGTGTAGATAGTGATAGATAATGTACATAGTGTTGATAGTGTAGATAGTGTTGATAGTAATGATAGTATAGATAGTAATGATAGATAGTGATATTTATGATAGTGATAGATAGTGATAGATAGTGTAGATAGTGTTGATTGTGTAGATAGTGTAGATAGTGTAGATAGTGTAGTGTAGATAGTGTAGATAGTGATAGATAGTGTAGATAGTGTTGATAGTGTAGATAGTGTAGATAGTGTTGATAGTGTAGATAGTGTTGATAGTGTAGATAGTGTAGATAGTGTAGTGTAGATAGTGTAGATAGTGATAGATAGTGTAGATAGTGTTGATAGTGTAGATAGTGTTGATAGTGATAGATAGTGTAGATAGTGTTGATAGTGTAGATAGTGTTGATCGTAATGATAGTGTTGATAGTGTAGATAGTGTAGATAGTGTTGATAGTGTAGATAGTGTTGATAGTAATGATAGTGTAGATAGTAATGATAGATAGTGATAGATAGTGTAGATAGTGTTGATAGTGTAGATAGTGTAGATAGTGTAGATAGTAATGATAGTAATGATAGTGTAGATAGTAATGATAGTGTTGATAGTGTAAATAGTGTTAATAGTGTAGATAGTATAGATAATGTTGATAGTTTTGATAGTGTAGATAGTGTAGATAGTGTTAATAGTGTAGATAGTGTTGATAGTGTAGATAGTGTAGATAGTGTTGATAGTGTAGATAGTGTTGATAGTGTAGATAGTGTAGATAGTGTAGTGTAGATAGTGTAGATAGTGATAGATAGTGTCGATAGTGTTGATAGTGTAGATAGTGTAGATAGTGTTGATAGTGTAGATAGTGTTGATAGTGTAGATAGTGTAGATAGTGTAGTGTAGATAGTGTAGATAGTGATAGATAGTGTAGATAGTGTTGATAGTGTAGATAGTGTTGATAGTGTAGATAGTGTAGATAGTAATGATAGTAATGATAGTGTAGATAGTAATGATAGTGTAGATAGTGTAGATAGTTATAGATAGTGTAGATAGTGATAGATAGTGTAGATAGTGTTGATAGTAATGATAGTGTAGATAGTAATGATAGATAGTGATAGTTATGATAGTGATAGATAGTGTAGATAGTGTAGATAGTAATGATAGTAATGATAGTGTAGATAGTGTAGATAGTGTAGATAGTGTTGATAGTGTTGATAGTGTAGATAGTGTAGATAGTAATGATAGTGTAGATAGTGTAGATAGTGTTGATAGTGTAGATAGTGTAGATAGTGTAGACAGTTATAGATAGTGTAGATAGTGATAGATAATGTACAAAGTGTTGATAGTGTAGATAGTGTTGATAGTAATGATAGTATAGATAGTAATGATAGATAGTGATATTTATGATAGTGATAGATAGTGATAGATAGTGTAGATAGTGTTGATTGTGTAGATAGTGTAGATAGTGTAGATAGTGTAGTGTAGATAGTGTAGATAGTGATAGATAGTGTAGATAGTGTTGATAGTGTAGATAGTGTAGATAGTGTTGAAAGTGTAGATAGTGTTGATAGTGTAGATAGTGTAGATAGTGTAGTGTAGATAGTGATAGATAGTGTAGATAGTGTTGATAGTGTAGATAGTGTTGATAGTGTAGATAGTGTTGATAGTGATAGATAGTGTAGATAGTGTTGATCGTAATGATAGTGTTGATAGTGTAGATAGTGTAGATAGTGTTGATAGTAATGATAGTATAGATAGTAATGATAGATAGTGATATTTATGATAGTGATAGATAGTGATAGATAGTGTAGATAGTGTTGATTGTGTAGATAGTGTAGATAGTGTAGATAGTGTAGTGTAGATAGTGTAGATAGTGATAGATAGTGTAGATAGTGTTGATAGTGTAGATAGTGTAGATAGTGTTGAAAGTGTAGATAGTGTTGATAGTGTAGATAGTGTAGATAGTGTAGTGTAGATAGTGATAGATAGTGTAGATAGTGTTGATAGTGTAGATAGTGTTGATAGTGTAGATAGTGTTGATAGTGATAGATAGTGTAGATAGTGTTGATAGTGTAGATAGTGTTGATCGTAATGATAGTGTTGATAGTGTAGATAGTGTAGATAGTGTTGATAGTGTAGATAGTGTTGATAGTAATGATAGTGTAGATAGTAATGATAGATAGTGATAGTTATGATAGTGATAGATAGTGATAGATAGTGTAGATAGTGTTGATAGTGTAGATAGTAATGATAGTAATGATAGTGTTGATTGTGTAGATAGTGCAGATAGTGATAGATAGTGTAGATAGTGTAGATAGTGTTGATAGTGTAGATAGTGTTGATAGTGTAGATAGTGTTTATAGTAATGATAGTGTAGATAGTAATGATAGATAGTGATAGATAGTGTAGATAGTGTTGATAGTGTAGATAGTGTAGATAGTGTAGATAGTAATGATAGTGTTGATAGTGTAAATAGTGTTGATAGTGTAGATAGTATAGATAGTGTTGATAGTTTTGATAGTGTAGATAGTGTAGATAGTGTTAATAGTGTAGATAGTGTTGATAGTGTAGATAGTGTAGATAGTGTTGATAGTGTAGATAGTGTTGATAGTGTAGATAGTGTATATAGTGTAGTGTAGATAGTGTAGATAGTGATAGATAGTGTAGATAGTGTTGATAGTGTAGATAGTGTTGATAGTGTAGATAGTGTTGATAGTGATAGATAGACTAGATAGTGTTGATAGTGTAGATAGTGTTGATAGTAATTATAGTGTAGATAGTAATGATAGATAGTGATAGTTATGATAGTGATAGATAGTGATAGATAGTGGTAGATAGTGTTGATAGTGTAGATAGTGTTGATAGTGTAGATAGTGTTGATAGTAATGACATTGTAGATAGTAATGATAGATAGTGATAGTTATGATAGTGATAGATAGTGTAGATAGTGTAGATAGCAATGATAGTAATGATAGTGTAGATAGTGTAGATAGTGTTGATAGTGTTGATAGTGTTGATAGTGTAGATAGTGTAGATAGTGTAGATAGTAATGATAGTGTAGATAGTGTAGATAGTTATAGATAGTGTAGATAGTGATAGATAGTGTAGATAGTGTTGATAGTAATGATAGTGTAGATAGTAATGATAGATAGTGATAGTTATGATAGTGATAGATAGTGTAGATAGTGTAGATAGTAATGATAGTAATGATAGTGTAGATAGTGTAGATAGTGTAGATAGTGTTGATAGTGTTGATAGTGTAGATAGTGTAGATAGTAATGATAGTGTAGATAATGTAGATAGTGTTGATAGTGTAGATAGTGTAGATAGTGTAGATAGTTATAGATAGTGTAGATAGTGATAGATAATGTACATAGTGTTGATAGTGTAGATAGTGATGATAGTAATGATAGTATAGATAGTAATGATAGATAGTGATATTTATGATAGTGATAGATAGTGTAGATAGTGTTGATTGTGTAGATAGTGTAGATAGTGTAGATAGTGTAGTGTAGAGAGTGTAGATAGTGATAGATAGTGTAGATAGTGTTGATAGTGTAGATAGTGTTGATAGTGTAGATAGTGTTGATAGTGTAGATAGTGTAGATAGTGTAGTGTAGATAGTGTAGATAGTGATAGATAGTGTAGATAGTGTTGATAGTGTAGATAGTGTTGATAGTGTAGATAGTGTTGATAGTGATAGATAGTGTAGATAGTGTTGATAGTGTAGATAGTGTTGATCGTAATGATAGTGTTGATAGTGTAGATAGTGTAGATAGTGTTGATAGTGTAGATAGTGTTGATAGTAATGATAGTGTAGATAGTAATGATAGATAGTGATAGTTATGATAGTGATAGATAGTGATAGATAGTGTAGATAGTGTTGATAGTGTAGATAGTAATGATAGTAATGATAGTGTTGATTGTGTAGATAGTGCAGATAGTGATAGATAGTGTAGATAGTGTAGATAGTGTTGATAGTGTAGATAGTGTTGATAGTGTAGATAGTGTTTATAGTAATGATAGTGTAGATAGTAATGATAGATAGTGATAGATAGTGTAGATAGTGTTGATAGTGTAGATAGTGTAGATAGTGTAGATAGTAATGATAGTAATGATAGTGTAGATAGTAATGATAGTGTTGATAGTGTAAATAGTGTTGATAGTGTAGATAGTATAGATAGTGTTGATAGTTTTGATAGTGTAGATAGTGTAGATAGTGTTAATAGTGTAGATAGTGTTGATAGTGTAGATAGTGTAGATAGTGTTGATAGTGTAGATAGTGTTGATAGTGTAGATAGTGTAGATAGTGTAGTGTAGATAGTGTAGATAGTGATAGATAGTGTAGATAGTGTTGATAGTGTAGATAGTGTTGATAGTGTAGATAGTGTTGATAGTGATAGATAGTGTAGATAGTGTTGATAGTGTAGATAGTGTTGATCGTAATGATAGTGTTGATAGTGTAGATAGTGTAGATAGTGTTGATAGTGTAGATAGTGTTGATAGTAATGATAGTGTAGATAGTAATGATAGATAGTGATAGTTATGATAGTGATAGATAGTGATAGATAGTGTAGATAGTGTTGATAGTGTAGATAGTAATGATAGTAATGATAGTGTTGATTGTGTAGATAGTGCAGATAGTGATAGATAGTGTAGATAGTGTAGATAGTGTTGATAGTGTAGATAGTGTTTATAGTAATGATAGTGTAGATAGTAATGATAGATAGTGATAGATAGTGTAGATAGTGTTGATAGTGTAGATAGTGTAGATAGTGTTTATAGTAATGATAGTGTAGATAGTAATGATAGATAGTGATAGATAGTGTAGATAGTGTTGATAGTGTAGATAGTGTAGATAGTGTAGATAGTAATGATAGTAATGATAGTGTAGATAGTAATTATAGTGTTGATAGTGTAAATAGTGTTGATAGTGTTGATAGTGTAGATAGTGTAGATAGTGTAGATAGTAATGATAGTGTAGATAGTGTTGATAGTGTAGATAGTGTTGATAGTGTAGATAGTGTAGATAGTAATGATAGTGTAGATAGTGTAGATAGTGTTGATAGTGTAGATAGTGTAGATAGTGTAGATAGTAATGATAGTGTAGATAGTGTAGATAGTTATAGATAGTGTAGATAGTGATAGATAGTGTAGATAGTGTTGATAGTAATGATAGTGTAGATAGTAATGATAGATAGTGATAGTTATGATAGTGATAGATAGTGTAGATAGTGTAGATAGTAATGATAGTAATGATAGTGTAGATAGTGTAGATAGTGTAGATAGTGTTGATAGTGTTGATAGTGTAGATAGTGTAGATAGTAATGATAGTGTAGATAGTGTAGATAGTGTTGATAGTGTAGATAGTGTAGATAGTGTAGATAGTTATAGATAGTGTAGATAGTGATAGATAATGTACATAGTGTTGATAGTGTAGATAGTGTTGATAGTAATGATAGTATAGATAGTAATGATAGATAGTGATATTTATGATAGTGATAGATAGTGATAGATAGTGTAGATAGTGTTGATTGTGTAGATAGTGTAGATAGTGTAGATAGTGTAGTGTAGATAGTGTAGATAGTGATAGATAGTTTAGATAGTGTTGATAGTGTAGATAGTGTAGATAGTGTTGATAGTGTAGATAGTGTTGATAGTGTAGATAGTGTAGATAGTGTTGTGTAGATAGTGTAGATAGTGATAGATAGTGTAGATAGAGTTGATAGTGTAGATAGTGTTGATAGTGATAGATAGTGTAGATAGTGTTGATAGTGTAGATAGTGTTGTTAGTGTAGATAGTGTTGATAGTGATAGATAGTGTAGATAGTGTTGATAGTGTAGATAGTGTTGATCGTAATGATAGTGTTGATAGTGTAGATAGTGTAGATAGTGTTGATAGTGTAGATAGTGTTGATAGTAATGATAGTGTAGATAGTAATGATAGATAGTGATAGTTATGATAGTGATAGATAGTGATAGATAGTGTAGATAGTGTTGATAGTGTAGATAGTAATGATAGTAATGATAGTGTTGATTGTGTAGATAGTGCAGATAGTGATAGATAGTGTAGATAGTGTAGATAGTGTTGATAGTGTAGATAGTGTTGATAGTGTAGATAGTGTTTATAGTAATGATAGTGTAGATAGTAATGATAGATAGTGATAGATAGTGTAGATAGTGTTGATAGTGTAGATAGTGTAGATAGTGTAGATAGTAATGATAGTAATGATAGTGTAGATAGTAATGATAGTGTTGATAGTGTAGATAGTGTTGATAGTGTAGATAGTATAGATAGTGTTGATAGTTTTGATAGTGTAGATAGTGTAGATAGTGTTAATAGTGTAGATAGTGTTGATAGTGTAGATAGTGTAGATAGTGTTGATAGTGTAGATAGTGTTGATAGTGTAGATAGTGTAGATAGTGTAGTGTAGATAGTGTAGATAGTGATAGATAGTGTAGATAGTGTTGATAGTGTAGATAGTGTTGATAGTGTAGATAGTGTTGATAGTGATAGATAGTGTAGATAGTGTTGATAGTGTAGATAGTGTTGATCGTAATGATAGTGTTGATAGTGTAGATAGTGTAGATAGTGTTGATAGTGTAGATAGTGTTGATAGTGTAGATAGTGTAGATAGTAATGATAGTGTAGATAGTGTAGATAGTGTTGATAGTGTAGATAGTGTAGATAGTGTAGATAGTAATGATAGTGTAGATAGTGTAGATAGTTATAGATAGTGTAGATAGTGATAGATAGTGTAGATAGTGTTGGTAGTAATGATAGTGTAGATAGTAATGATAGATAGTGATAGTTATGATAGTGATAGATAGTGTAGATAGTGTAGATAGTAATGATAGTGTAGATAGTGTAGATAGTGTAGATAGTGTAGATAGTGTTGATAGTGTAGATAGTGTAGATAGTAATGATAGTGTAGATAGTGTAGATAGTGTTGATAGTGTAGATAGTGTAGATAGTGTAGACAGTTATAGATAGTGTAGATAGTGATAGATAATGTACATAGTGTTGATAGTGTAGATAGTGTTGATAGTAATGATAGTATAGATAGTAATGATAGATAGTGATATTTATGATAGTGATAGATAGTGATAGATAGTGTAGATAGTGTTGATAGTGTAGATAGTGTAGATAGTGTTGAAAGTGTAGATAGTGTTGATAGTGTAGATAGTGTAGATAGTGTAGTGTAGATAGTGATAGATAGTGTAGATAGTGTTGATAGTGTAGATAGTGTTGATAGTGTAGATAGTGTTGATAGTGATAGATAGTGTAGATAGTGTTGATAGTGTAGATAGTGTTGATCGTAATGATAGTGTTGATAGTGTAGATAGTGTAGATAGTGTTGATAGTGTAGATAGTGTTGATAGTAATGATAGTGTAGATAGTAATGATAGATAGTGATAGTTATGATAGTGATAGATAGTGATAGATAGTGTAGATAGTGTTGATAGTGTAGATAGTAATGATAGTAATGATAGTGTTGATTGTGTAGATAGTGCAGATAGTGATAGATAGTGTAGATAGTGTAGATAGTGTTGATAGTGTAGATAGTGTTGATAGTGTAGATAGTGTTTATAGTAATGATAGTGTAGATAGTAATGATAGATAGTGATAGATAGTGTAGATAGTGTTGATAGTGTTGATAGTAATGATAGTGTAGATAGTAATGATAGATAGTGATAGTTATGATAGTGATAGATAGTGATAGATAGTGTAGATAGTGTTGATAGTGTAGATAGTGTAGATAGTGTTGATAGTGTAGATAGTGTTGATAGTGTAGATAGTGTAGATAGTGTAGTGTAGATAGTGTAGATAGTGATAGATAGTGTAGATAGTGTTGATAGTGTAGATAGTGTTGATAGTGTAGATAGTGTTGATAGTGATAGATAGTGTAGATAGTGTTGATAGTGTAGATAGTGTTGATCGTAATGATAGTGTTGATAGTGTAGATAGTGTTGATAGTGTAGATAGTGTTGATAGTAATGATAGTGTAGATAGTAATGATAGATAGTGATAGTTATGATAGTGATAGATAGTGATAGATAGTGTAGATAGTGTTGATAGTGTAGATAGTAATGATAGTAATGATAGTGTTGATTGTGTAGATAGTGCAGATAGTGATAGATAGTGTAGATAGTGTAGATAGTGTTGATAGTGTAGATAGTGTTGATAGTGTAGATAGTGTTTATAGTAATGATAGTGTAGATAGTAATGATAGATAGTGATAGATAGTGTAGATAGTGTAGATAGTGTAGTGCAGATAGTGATAGATAGTGTAGATAGTGTAGATAGTGTTGATAGTGTAGATAGTGTTGATAGTGTAGATAGTGTAGATAGTGTAGTGTAGATAGTGTAGATAGTGATAGATAGTGTAGATAGTGTTGATAGTGTTGATAGTGTAGATAGTGTAGATAGTAATGATAGTGTAGATAGTGTAGATAGTGTTGATAGTGTAGATAGTGTTGATCGTAATGATAGTGTTGATAGTGTAGATAGTGTAGATAGTGTTGATAGTGTAGATAGTGTTGATAGTAATGATAGTGTAGATAGTAATGATAGATAGTGATAGTTATGATAGTGATAGATAGTGATAGATAGTGTAGATAGTGTTGATAGTGTAGATAGTAATGATAGTAATGATAGTGTTGATTGTGTAGATAGTGCAGATAGTGATAGATAGTGTAGATAGTGTAGATAGTGTTGATAGTGTAGATAGTGTTGATAGTGTAGATAGTGTTTATAGTAATGATAGTGTAGATAGTAATGATAGATAGTGATAGATAGTGTAGATAGTGTTGATAGTGTAGATAGTGTAGATAGTGTAGATAGTAATGATAGTAATGATAGTGTAGATAGTAATGATAGTGTTGATAGTGTAAATAGTGTTGATAGTGTAGATAGTATAGATAGTGTTGATAGTTTTGATAGTGTAGATAGTGTAGATAGTGTTAATAGTGTAGATAGTGTTGATAGTGTAGATAGTGTAGATAGTGTTGATAGTGTAGATAGTGTTGATAGTGTAGATAGTGTAGATAGTGTAGTGTAGATAGTGTAGATAGTGATAGATAGTGTAGATAGTGTTGATAGTGTAGATAGTGTTGATAGTGTAGATAGTGTATATAGTAATGATAGATAGTGTAGATAGTGTTGATAGTGTAGATAGTGTTGATCGTAATGATAGTGTTGATAGTGTAGATAGTGTAGATAGTGTTGATAGTGTAGATAGTGTTGATAGTGTAGATAGTGTTGATAGTGTAGATAGTGTAGATAGTAATGATAGTGTAGATAGTGTAGATAGTGTTGATAGTGTAGATAGTGTAGATAGTGTAGATAGTAATGATAGTGTAGATAGTGTAGATAGTTATAGATAGTGTAGATAGTGATAGATAGTGTAGATAGTGTTGATAGTAATGATAGTGTAGATAGTAATGATAGATAGTGATAGTTATGATAGTGATAGATAGTGTAGATAGTGCAGATAGTGATAGATAGTGTAGATAGTGTAGATAGTGTTGATAGTGTAGATAGTGTTGATAGTGTAGATAGTGTTTATAGTAATGATAGTGTATATAGTAATGATAGATAGTGATAGATAGTGTAGATAGTGTTGATAGTGTTGATAGTAATGATAGTGTAGATAGTAATGATAGATAGTGATAGTTATGATAGTGATAGATAGTGATAGATAGTGTAGATAGTGTTGATAGTGTAGATAGTGTAGATAGTGTTGATAGTGTAGATAGTGTTGATAGTGTAGATAGTGTAGATAGTGTAGTGTAGATAGTGTAGATAGTGATAGATAGTGTAGATAGTGTTAATAGTGTAGATAGTGTTGATAGTGTAGATAGTGTTGATAGTGATAGATAGTGTAGATAGTGTTGATAGTGTAGATAGTGTTGATCGTAATGATAGTGTTGATAGTGTAGATAGTGTTGATAGTGTAGATAGTGTTGATAGTAATGATAGTGTAGATAGTAATGATAGATAGTGATAGTTATGATAGTGATAGATAGTGATAGATAGTGTAGATAGTGTTGATAGTGTAGATAGTAATGATAGTAATGATAGTGTTGATTGTGTAGATAGTGCAGATAGTGATAGATAGTGTAGATAGTGTAGATAGTGTTGATAGTGTAGATAGTGTTGATAGTGTAGATAGTGTTTATAGTAATGATAGTGTAGATAGTAATGATAGATAGTGATAGATAGTGTAGATAGTGTAGATAGTGTAGTGCAGATAGTGATAGATAGTGTAGATAGTGTAGATAGTGTTGATAGTGTAGATAGTGTTGATAGTGTAGATAGTGTAGATAGTGTAGTGTAGATAGTGTAGATAGTGATAGATAGTGTAGATAGTGTTGATAGTGTAGATAGTGTTGATAGTGTAGATAGTGTTGATAGTGATAGATAGTGTAGATAGTGTTGATAGTGTAGATAGTGTTGAACGTAATGATAGTGTTGATAGTGTAGATAGTGTAGATAGTGTTGATAGTGTAGATAGTGTTGATAGTAATGATAGTGTAGATAGTAATGATAGATAGTGATAGTTATGATAGTGATAGATAGTGATAGATAGTGTAGATAGTGTTGATAGTGTAGATAGTAATGATAGTAATGATAGTGTTGATTGTGTAGATAGTGCAGATAGTGATAGATAGTGTAGATAGTGTAGATAGTGTTGATAGTGTAGATAGTGTTTATAGTAATGATAGTGTAGATAGTAATGATAGATAGTGATAGATAGTGTAGATAGTGTTGATAGTGTAGATAGTGTAGATAGTGTTTATAGTAATGATAGTGTAGATAGTAATGATAGATAGTGATAGATAGTGTAGATAGTGTTGATAGTGTAGATAGTGTAGATAGTGTAGATAGTAATGATAGTAATGATAGTGTAGATAGTAATTATAGTGTTGATAGTGTAAATAGTGTTGATAGTGTTGATAGTGTAGATAGTGTAGATAGTGTAGATAGTAATGATAGTGTAGATAGTGTTGATAGTGTAGATAGTGTTGATAGTGTAGATAGTGTAGATAGTAATGATAGTGTAGATAGTGTAGATAGTGTTGATAGTGTAGATAGTGTAGATAGTGTAGATAGTAATGATAGTGTAGATAGTGTAGATAGTTATAGATAGTGTAGATAGTGATAGATAGTGTAGATAGTGTTGATAGTAATGATAGTGTAGATAGTAATGATAGATAGTGATAGTTATGATAGTGATAGATAGTGTAGATAGTGTAGATAGTAATGATAGTAATGATGGTGTAGATAGTGTAGATAGTGTAGATAGTGTTGATAGTGTTGATAGTGTAGATAGTGTAGATAGTAATGATAGTGTAGATAGTGTAGATAGTGTTGATAGTGTAGATAGTGTAGATAGTGTAGATAGTTATAGATAGTGTAGATAGTGATAGATAATGTACATAGTGTTGATAGTGTAGATAGTGTTGATAGTAATGATAGTATAGATAGTAATGATAGATAGTGATATTTATGATAGTGATAGATAGTGATAGATAGTGTAGATAGTGTTGATTGTGTAGATAGTGTAGATAGTGTAGATAGTGTAGTGTAGATAGTGTAGATAGTGATAGATAGTTTAGATAGTGTTGATAGTGTAGATAGTGTAGATAGTGTTGATAGTGTAGATAGTGTTGATAGTGTAGATAGTGTAGATAGTGTAGTGTAGATAGTGTAGATAGTGATAGATAGTGTAGATAGTGTTGATAGTGTAGATAGTGTTGATAGTGATAGATAGTGTAGATAGTGTTGATAGTGTAGATAGTGTTGATAGTGTAGATAGTGTTGATAGTGATAGATAGTGTAGATAGTGTTGATAGTGTAGATAGTGTTGATCGTAATGATAGTGTTGATAGTGTAGATAGTGTAGATAGTGTTGATAGTGTAGATAGTGTTGATAGTAATGATAGTGTAGATAGTAATGATAGATAGTGATAGTTATGATAGTGATAGATAGTGATAGATAGTGTAGATAGTGTTGATAGTGTAGATAGTAATGATAGTAATGATAGTGTTGATTGTGTAGATAGTGCAGATAGTGATAGATAGTGTAGATAGTGTAGATAGTGTTGATAGTGTAGATAGTGTTTATAGTAATGATAGTGTAGATAGTAATGATAGATAGTGATAGATAGTGTAGATAGTGTTGATAGTGTAGATAGTGTAGATAGTGTTTATAGTAATGATAGTGTAGATAGTAATGATAGATAGTGATAGATAGTGTAGATAGTGTTGTTAGTGTAGATAGTGTAGATAGTGTAGATAGTAATGATAGTAATGATAGTGTAGATAGTAATTATAGTGTTGATAGTGTAAATAGTGTTGATAGTGTTGATAGTGTAGATAGTGTAGATAGTGTAGATAGTAATGATAGTGTAGATAGTGTTGATAGTGTAGATAGTGTTGATAGTGTAGATAGTGTAGATAGTAATGATAGTGTAGATAGTGTAGATAGTGTTGATAGTGTAGATAGTGTAGATAGTGTAGATAGTAATGATAGTGTAGATAGTGTAGATAGTTATAGATAGTGTAGATAGTGATAGATAGTGTAGATAGTGTTGATAGTAATGATAGTGTAGATAGTAATGATAGATAGTGATAGTTATGATAGTGATAGATAGTGTAGATAGTGTAGATAGTAATGATAGTAATGATAGTGTAGATAGTGTAGATAGTGTAGATAGTGTTGATAGTGTTGATAGTGTAGATAGTGTAGATAGTAATGATAGTGTAGATAGTGTAGATAGTGTTGATAGTGTAGATAGTGTAGATAGTGTAGATAGTTATAGATAGTGTAGATAGTGATAGATAATGTACATAGTGTTGATAGTGTAGATAGTGTTGATAGTAATGATAGTATAGATAGTAATGATAGATAGTGATATTTATGATAGTGATAGATAGTGATAGATAGTGTAGATAGTGTTGATTGTGTAGATAGTGTAGATAGTGTAGATAGTGTAGTGTAGATAGTGTAGATAGTGATAGATAGTTTAGATAGTGTTGATAGTGTAGATAGTGTAGATAGTGTTGATAGTGTAGATAGTGTTGATAGTGTAGATAGTGTAGATAGTGTAGTGTAGATAGTGTAGATAGTGATAGATAGTGTAGATAGTGTTGATAGTGTAGATAGTGTTGATAGTGATAGATAGTGTAGATAGTGTTGATAGTGTAGATAGTGTTGATAGTGTAGATAGTGTTGATAGTGATAGATAGTGTAGATAGTGTTGATAGTGTAGATAGTGTTGATCGTAATGATAGTGTTGATAGTGTAGATAGTGTAGATAGTGTTGATAGTGTAGATAGTGTTGATAGTAATGATAGTGTAGATAGTAATGATAGATAGTGATAGTTATGATAGTGATAGATAGTGATAGATAGTGTAGATAGTGTTGATAGTGTAGATAGTAATGATAGTAATGATAGTGTTGATTGTGTAGATAGTGCAGATAGTGATAGATAGTGTAGATAGTGTAGATAGTGTTGATAGTGTAGATAGTGTTTATAGTAATGATAGTGTAGATAGTAATGATAGATAGTGATAGATAGTGTAGATAGTGTTGATAGTGTAGATAGTGTAGATAGTGTTTATAGTAATGATAGTGTAGATAGTAATGATAGATAGTGATAGATAGTGTAGATAGTGTTGTTAGTGTAGATAGTGTAGATAGTGTAGATAGTAATGATAGTAATGATAGTGTAGATAGTAATTATAGTGTTGATAGTGTAAATAGTGTTGATAGTGTTGATAGTGTAGATAGTGTAGATAGTGTAGATAGTAATGATAGTGTAGATAGTGTTGATAGTGTAGATAGTGTTGATAGTGTAGATAGTGTAGATAGTAATGATAGTGTAGATAGTGTAGATAGTGTTGATAGTGTAGATAGTGTAGATAGTGTAGATAGTAATGATAGTGTAGATAGTGTAGATAGTTATAGATAGTGTAGATAGTGATAGATAGTGTAGATAGTGTTGATAGTAATGATAGTGTAGATAGTAATGATAGATAGTGATAGTTATGATAGTGATAGATAGTGTAGATAGTGTAGATAGTAATGATAGTAATGATAGTGTAGATAGTGTAGATAGTGTAGATAGTGTTGATAGTGTTGATAGTGTAGATAGTGTAGATAGTAATGATAGTGTAGATAGTGTAGATAGTGTTGATAGTGTAGATAGTGTAGATAGTGTAGATAGTTATAGATAGTGTAGATAGTGATAGATAATGTACATAGTGTTGATAGTGTAGATAGTGTTGATAGTAATGATAGTATAGATAGTAATGATAGATAGTGATATTTATGATAGTGATAGATAGTGATAGATAGTGTAGATAGTGTTGATTGTGTAGATAGTGTAGATAGTGTAGATAGTGTAGTGTAGATAGTGTAGATAGTGATAGATAGTTTAGATAGTGTTGATAGTGTAGATAGTGTAGATAGTGTTGATAGTGTAGATAGTGTTGATAGTGTAGATAGTGTAGATAGTGTAGTGTAGATAGTGTAGATAGTGATAGATAGTGTAGATAGTGTTGATAGTGTAGATAGTGTTGATAGTGATAGATAGTGTAGATAGTGTTGATAGTGTAGATAGTGTTGATAGTGTAGATAGTGTTGATAGTGATAGATAGTGTAGATAGTGTTGATAGTGTAGATAGTGTTGATCGTAATGATAGTGTTGATAGTGTAGATAGTGTAGATAGTGTTGATAGTGTAGATAGTGTTGATAGTAATGATAGTGTAGATAGTAATGATAGATAGTGATAGTTATGATAGTGATAGATAGTGATAGATAGTGTAGATAGTGTTGATAGTGTAGATAGTAATGATAGTAATGATAGTGTTGATTGTGTAGATAGTGCAGATAGTGATAGATAGTGTAGATAGTGTAGATAGTGTTGATAGTGTAGATAGTGTTGATAGTGTAGATAGTGTTTATAGTAATGATAGTGTAGATAGTAATGATAGATAGTGATAGATAGTGTAGATAGTGTTGATAGTGTAGATAGTGTAGATAGTGTAGATAGTAATGATAGTAATGATAGTGTAGATAGTAATGATAGTGTTGATAGTGTAAATAGTGTTGATAGTGTAGATAGTATAGATAGTGTTGATAGTTTTGATAGTGTAGATAGTGTAGATAGTGTTAATAGTGTAGATAGTGTTGATATTGTAGATAGTGTAGATAGTGTTGATAGTGTAGATAGTGTTGATAATGTAGATAGTGTAGATAGTGTAGTGTAGATAGTGTAGATAGTGATAGATAGTGTAGATAGTGTTGATAGTGTAGATAGTGTTGATAGTGTAGATAGTGTTGATAGTGATAGATAGTGTAGATAGTGTTGATAGTGTAGATAGTGTTGATCGTAATGATAGTGTTGATAGTGTAGATAGTGTAGATAGTGTTGATAGTGTAGATAGTGTTGATAGTGTAGATAGTAATGATAGTGTTGATAGTGTAAATAGTGTTGATAGTGTTGATAGTGTAGATAGTGTAGATAGTAATGATAGTGTAGATAGTGTTGATAGTGTAGATGGTGTTGATAGTGTAGATAGTGTAGATAGTAATGATAGTGTAGATAGTGTAGATAGTGTTGATAGTGTAGATAGTGTAGATAGTGTAGATAGTAATGATAGTGTAGATAGTGTAGATAGTGTAGATAGTGTTGATCGTAATGATAGTGTTGATAGTGTAGATAGTGTAGATAGTGTTGATAGTGTAGATAGTGTTGATAGTAATGATAGTGTAGATAGTAATGATAGATAGTGATAGTTATGATAGTGATAGATAGTGATAGATAGTGTAGATAGTGTTGATAGTGTAGATAGTAATGATAGTAATGATAGTGTTGATTGTGTAGATAGTGCAGATAGTGATAGATAGTGTAGATAGTGTAGATAGTGTTGATAGTGTAGATAGTGTTGATAGTGTAGATAGTGTTTATAGTAATGATAGTGTATATAGTAATGATAGATAGTGATAGATAGTGTAGATAGTGTTGATAGTGTAGATAGTGTAGATAGTAATGATAGTAATGATAGTGTAGATAGTAATGATAGTGTTGATAGTGTAAATAGTGTTGATAGTGTAGATAGTATAGATAGTGTTGATAGTTTTGATAGTGTAGATAGTGTAGATAGTGTTAATAGTGTAGATAGTGTTGATAGTGTAGATAGTGTAGATAGTGTTGATAGTGTAGATAGTGTTGATAGTGTAGATAGTGTAGATAGTGTAGTGTAGATAGTGTAGATAGTGATAGATAGTGTAGATAGTGTTGATAGTGTAGATAGTGTTGATAGTGTTGACAGTGTTGATAGTGATAGATAGTGTAGATAGTGTTGATAGTGTAGATAGTGTTGATAGTAATGATAGTGTTGATAGTAGAGATAGTGTTGATAGTGTAGATAGTGTAGATAGTGTAGATAGTGTTGATAGTAATGATAGTGTAGATAGTAATGATAGATAGTGATAGTTATGATAGTGATAGATAGTGATAGATAGTGGTAGATAGTGTTGATAGTGTAGATAGTGTTGATAGTAATGACATTGTAGATAGTAATGATAGATAGTGATAGTTATGATAGTGATAGATAGTGATAGATAGTGTTGATAGTGTTGATAGATAGTAATAGTAATGATAGATAGTGATAGATAGTGATAGATAGTGTAGATAGTGATAGATAGTGATAGATAGTGTAGATAGTGTAGATAGTGTAGATAGTGTAGATAGTTATAGATAGTGTAGATAGTGATAGATAATGTACATAGTGTTGATAGTGTAGATAGTGTTGATAGTAATGATAGTATAGATAGTAATGATAGATAGTGATATTTATGATAGTGATAGATAGTGATAGATAGTGTAGATAGTGTTGATTGTGTAGATAGTGTAGATAGTGTAGATAGTGTAGTGTAGATAGTGTAGATAGTGATAGATAGTGTAGATAGTGTTGATAGTGTAGATAGTGTAGATAGTGTTGATAGTGTAGATAGTGTTGATAGTGTAGATAGTGTAGATAGTGTAGTGTAGATAGTGTAGATAGTGATAGATAGTGTAGATAGTGTTGATAGTGTAGATAGTGTTGATAGTGTAGATAGTGTTGATAGTGATAGATAGTGTAGATAGTGTTGATAGTGTAGATAGTGTTGATCGTAATGATAGTGTTGATAGTGTAGATAGTGTTGATAGTGTAGATAGTGTTGATAGTAATGATAGTGTAGATAGTAATGATAGATAGTGATAGTTATGATAGTGATAGATAGTGATAGATAGTGTAGATAGTGTTGATAGTGTAGATAGTAATGATAGTAATGATAGTGTTGATTGTGTAGATAGTGCAGATAGTGATAGATAGTGTAGATAGTGTAGATAGTGTTGATAGTGTAGATAGTGTTTATAGTAATGATAGTGTAGATAGTAATGATAGATAGTGATAGATAGTGTAGATAGTGTTGATAGTGTAGATAGTGTAGATAGTGTAGATAGTGTTTATAGTAATGATAGTGTAGATAGTAATGATAGATAGTGATAGATAGTGTAGATAGTGTTGATAGTGTAGATAGTGTAGATAGTGTAGATAGTAATGATAGTAATGATAGTGTAGATAGTAATTATAGTGTTGATAGTGTAAATAGTGTTGATAGTGTTGATAGTGTAGATAGTGTAGATAGTGTAGATAGTAATGATAGTGTAGATAGTGTTGATAGTGTAGATAGTGTTGATAGTGTAGATAGTGTAGATAGTAATGATAGTGATAGATAGTGTAGATAGTGTAGATAGTGTTGATAGTGTAGATAGTGTTGATAGTGTAGATAGTGTTTATAGTAATGATAGTGTAGATAGTAATGATAGATAGTGATAGATAGTGTAGATAGTGTTGATAGTGTAGATAGTGTAGATAGTGTAGATAGTAATGATAGTAATGATAGTGTAGATAGTAATGATAGTGTTGATAGTGTAAATAGTGTAGATAGTGTAGATAGTTATAGATAGTGTAGATAGTGATAGATAGTGTAGATAGTGTTGATAGTAATGATAGTGTAGATATTAATGATAGATAGTGATAGTTATGATAGTGATAGATAGTGTAGATAGTGTAGATAGTAATGATAGTAATGATAGTGTAGATAGTGTAGATAGTGTAGATAGTGTTGATAGTGTTGATAGTGTAGATAGTGTAGATAGTAATGATAGTGAAGATAGTGTAGATAGTGTTGTTAGTGTAGATAGTGTAGATAGTGTAGATAGTTATAGATAGTGTAGATAGTGATAGATAATGTACATAGTGTTGATAGTGTAGATAGTGTTGATAGTAATGATAGTATAGATAGTAATGATAGATAGTGATATTTATGATAGTGATAGATAGTGATAGATAGTGTAGATAGTGTTGATTGTGTAGATAGTGTAGATAGTGTAGATAGTGTAGTGTAGATAGTGTAGATAGTGATAGATAGTGTAGATAGTGTTGATAGTGTAGATAGTGTAGATAGTGTTGATAGTGTAGATAGTGTTGATAGTGTAGACAGTGTAGATAGTGTAGTGTAGATAGTGTAGATAGTGATAGATAGTGTAGATAGTGTTGATAGTGTAGATAGTGTTGATAGTGTAGATAGTGTTGATAGTGATAGATAGTGTAGATAGTGTTGATCGTAATGATAGTGTTGATAGTGTAGATAGTGTAGATAGTGTTGATAGTGTAGATAGTGTTGATAGTAATGATAGTGTAGATAGTAATGATAGATAGTGATAGTTATGATAGTGATAGATAGTGATAGATAGTGTAGATAGTGTTGATAGTGTAGATAGTAATGATAGTAATGATAGTGTTGATTGTGTAGATAGTGCAGATAGTGATAGATAGTGTAGATAGTGTAGATAGTGTTGATAGTGTAGATAGTGTTGATAGTGTAGATAGTGTTTATAGTAATGATAGTGTAGATAGTAATGATAGATAGTGATAGATAGTGTAGATAGTGTTGATAGTGTAGATAGTGTAGATAGTGTAGATAGTAATGATAGTAATGATAGTGTAGATAGTAATGATAGTGTTGATAGTGTAAATAGTGTTGATAGTGTAGATAGTATAGATAGTGTTGATAGTTTTGATAGTGTAGATAGTGTAGATAGTGTTAATAGTGTAGATAGTGTTGATAGTGTAGATAGTGTAGATAGTGTTGATAGTGTAGATAGTGTTGATAGTGTAGATAGTGTAGATAGTGTAGTGTAGATAGTGTAGATAGTGATAGATAGTGTAGATAGTGTTGATAGTGTAGATAGTGTTGATAGTGTAGATAGTGTTGATAGTGATAGATAGTGTAGATAGTGTTGATAGTGTAGATAGTGTTGATCGTAATGATAGTGTTGATAGTGTAGATAGTGTAGATAGTGTTGATAGTGTAGATAGTGTTGATAGTAATGATAGTGTAGATAGTAATGATAGATAGTGATAGTTATGATAGTGATAGATAGTGATAGATAGTGTAGATAGTGTTGATAGTGTAGATAGTAATGATAGTAATGATAGTGTTGATTGTGTAGATAGTGCAGATAGTGATAGATAGTGTAGATAGTGTAGATAGTGTTGATAGTGTAGATAGTGTTTATAGTAATGATAGTGTAGATAGTAATGATAGATAGTGATAGATAGTGTAGATAGTGTTGATAGTGTAGATAGTGTAGATAGTGTTTATAGTAATGATAGTGTAGATAGTAATGATAGATAGTGATAGATAGTGTAGATAGTGTTGATAGTGTAGATAGTGTAGATAGTGTAGATAGTAATGATAGTAATGATAGTGTAGATAGTAATTATAGTGTTGATAGTGTAAATAGTGTTGATAGTGTTGATAGTGTAGATAGTGTAGATAGTGTAGATAGTAATGATAGTGTAGATAGTGTTGATAGTGTAGATAGTGTTGATAGTGTAGATAGTGTAGATAGTAATGATAGTGTAGATAGTGTAGATAGTGTTGATAGTGTAGATAGTGTAGATAGTGTAGATAGTAATGATAGTGTAGATAGTGTAGATAGTTATAGATAGTGTAGATAGTGATAGATAGTGTAGATAGTGTTGATAGTAATGATAGTGTAGATAGTAATGATAGATAGTGATAGTTATGATAGTGATAGATAGTGTAGATAGTGTAGATAGTAATGATAGTAATGATAGTGTAGATAGTGTAGATAGTGTAGATAGTGTTGATAGTGTTGATAGTGTAGATAGTGTAGATAGTAATGATAGTGTAGATAGTGTAGATAGTGTTGATAGTGTAGATAGTGTAGATAGTGTAGATAGTTATAGATAGTGTAGATAGTGATAGATAATGTACATAGTGTTGATAGTGTAGATAGTGTTGATAGTAATGATAGTATAGATAGTAATGATAGATAGTGATATTTATGATAGTGATAGATAGTGATAGATAGTGTAGATAGTGTTGATTGTGTAGATAGTGTAGATAGTGTAGATAGTGTAGTGTAGATAGTGTAGATAGTGATAGATAGTTTAGATAGTGTTGATAGTGTAGATAGTGTAGATAGTGTTGATAGTGTAGATAGTGTAGATAGTGTAGATAGTGTTGTGTAGATAGTGTAGATAGTGATAGATAGTGTAGATAGAGTTGATAGTGTAGATAGTGTTGATAGTGATAGATAGTGTAGATAGTGTTGATAGTGTAGATAGTGTTGTTAGTGTAGATAGTGTTGATAGTGATAGATAGTGTAGATAGTGTTGATAGTGTAGATAGTGTTGATCGTAATGATAGTGTTGATAGTGTAGATAGTGTAGATAGTGTTGATAGTGTAGATAGTGTTGATAGTAATGATAGTGTAGATAGTAATGATAGATAGTGATAGTTATGATAGTGATAGATAGTGATAGATAGTGTAGATAGTGTTGATAGTGTAGATAGTAATGATAGTAATGATAGTGTTGATTGTGTAGATAGTGCAGATAGTGATAGATAGTGTAGATAGTGTAGATAGTGTTGATAGTGTAGATAGTGTTGATAGTGTAGATAGTGTTTATAGTAATGATAGTGTAGATAGTAATGATAGATAGTGATAGATAGTGTAGATAGTGTTGATAGTGTAGATAGTGTAGATAGTGTAGATAGTAATGATAGTAATGATAGTGTAGATAGTAATGATAGTGTTGATAGTGTAGATAGTGTTGATAGTGTAGATAGTATAGATAGTGTTGATAGTTTTGATAGTGTAGATAGTGTAGATAGTGTTAATAGTGTAGATAGTGTTGATAGTGTAGATAGTGTAGATAGTGTTGATAGTGTAGATAGTGTTGATAGTGTAGATAGTGTAGATAGTGTAGTGTAGATAGTGTAGATAGTGATAGATAGTGTAGATAGTGTTGATAGTGTAGATAGTGTTGATAGTGTAGATAGTGTTGATAGTGATAGATAGTGTAGATAGTGTTGATAGTGTAGATAGTGTTGATCGTAATGATAGTGTTGATAGTGTAGATAGTGTAGATAGTGTTGATAGTGTAGATAGTGTTGATAGTGTAGATAGTGTAGATAGTAATGATAGTGTAGATAGTGTAGATAGTGTTGATAGTGTAGATAGTGTAGATAGTGTAGATAGTAATGATAGTGTAGATAGTGTAGATAGTTATAGATAGTGTAGATAGTGATAGATAGTGTAGATAGTGTTGGTAGTAATGATAGTGTAGATAGTAATGATAGATAGTGATAGTTATGATAGTGATAGATAGTGTAGATAGTGTAGATAGTAATGATAGTGTAGATAGTGTAGATAGTGTAGATAGTGTAGATAGTGTTGATAGTGTAGATAGTGTAGATAGTAATGATAGTGTAGATAGTGTAGATAGTGTTGATAGTGTAGATAGTGTAGATAGTGTAGACAGTTATAGATAGTGTAGATAGTGATAGATAATGTACATAGTGTTGATAGTGTAGATAGTGTTGATAGTAATGATAGTATAGATAGTAATGATAGATAGTGATATTTATGATAGTGATAGATAGTGATAGATAGTGTAGATAGTGTTGATTGTGTAGATAGTGTAGATAGTGTAGATAGTGTAGTGTAGATAGTGTAGATAGTGATAGATAGTGTAGATAGTGTTGATAGTGTAGATAGTGTAGATAGTGTTGATAGTGTAGATAGTGTTGATAGTGTAGATAGTGTAGATAGTGTAGTGTAGATAGTGTAGATAGTGATAGATAGTGTAGATAGTGTTGATAGTGTAGATAGTGTTGATAGTGATAGATAGTGTAGATAGTGTTGATAGTGTAGATAGTTTGATCGTAATGATAGTGTTGATAGTGTAGATAGTGTAGATAGTGTTGATAGTGTAGATAGTGTTGATAGTAATGATAGTGTAGATAGTAATGATAGATAGTGATAGATAGTGTAGATAGTGTTGATAGTGTAGATAGTGTAGATAGTGTAGATAGTAATGATAGTAATGATAGTGTAGATAGTAATGATAGTGTTGATAGTGTAAATAGTGTTAATAGTGTAGATAGTATAGATAATGTTGATAGTTTTGATAGTGTAGATAGTGTAGATAGTGTTAATAGTGTAGATAGTGTTGATAGTGTAGATAGTGTAGATAGTGTTGATAGTGTAGATAGTGTTGATAGTGTAGATAGTGTAGATAGTGTAGTGTAGATAGTGTAGATAGTGATAGATAGTGTCGATAGTGTTGATAGTGTAGATAGTGTAGATAGTGTTGATAGTGTAGATAGTGTTGATAGTGTAGATAGTGTAGATAGTGTAGTGTAGATAGTGTAGATAGTGATAGATAGTGTAGATAGTGTTGATAGTGTAGATAGTGTTGATAGTGTAGATAGTGTAGATAGTAATGATAGTAATGATAGTGTAGATAGTAATGATAGTGTAGATAGTGTAGATAGTTATAGATAGTGTAGATAGTGATAGATAGTGTAGATAGTGTTGATAGTAATGATAGTGTAGATAGTAATGATAGATAGTGATAGTTATGATAGTGATAGATAGTGTAGATAGTGTAGATAGTAATGATAGTAATGATAGTGTAGATAGTGTAGATAGTGTAGATAGTGTTGATAGTGTTGATAGTGTAGATAGTGTAGATAGTAATGATAGTGTAGATAGTGTAGATAGTGTTGATAGTGTAGATAGTGTAGATAGTGTAGACAGTTATAGATAGTGTAGATAGTGATAGATAATGTACAAAGTGTTGATAGTGTAGATAGTGTTGATAGTAATGATAGTATAGATAGTAATGATAGATAGTGATATTTATGATAGTGATAGATAGTGATAGATAGTGTAGATAGTGTTGATTGTGTAGATAGTGTAGATAGTGTAGATAGTGTAGTGTAGATAGTGTAGATAGTGATAGATAGTGTAGATAGTGTTGATAGTGTAGATAGTGTAGATAGTGTTGAAAGTGTAGATAGTGTTGATAGTGTAGATAGTGTAGATAGTGTAGTGTAGATAGTGATAGATAGTGTAGATAGTGTTGATAGTGTAGATAGTGTTGATAGTGTAGATAGTGTTGATAGTGATAGATAGTGTAGATAGTGTTGATCGTAATGATAGTGTTGATAGTGTAGATAGTGTAGATAGTGTTGATAGTGTAGATAGTGTTGATAGTAATGATAGTGTAGATAGTAATGATAGATAGTGATAGTTATGATAGTGATAGATAGTGATAGATAGTGTAGATAGTGTTGATAGTGTAGATAGTAATGATAGTAATGATAGTGTTGATTGTGTAGATAGTGCAGATAGTGATAGATAGTGTAGATAGTGTAGATAGTGTTGATAGTGTAGATAGTGTTGATAGTGTAGATAGTGTTTATAGTAATGATAGTGTAGATAGTAATGATAGATAGTGATAGATAGTGTAGATAGTGTTGATAGTGTAGATAGTGTAGATAGTGTAGATAGTAATGATAGTAATGATAGTGTAGATAGTAATGATAGTGTTGATAGTGTAAATAGTGTTGATAGTGTAGATAGTATAGATAGTGTTGATAGTTTTGATAGTATAGATAGTGTAGATAGTGTTAATAGTGTAGATAGTGTTGATAGTGTAGATAGTGTAGATAGTGTTGATAGTGTAGATAGTGTTGATAGTGTAGATAGTGTAGATAGTGTAGTGTAGATAGTGTAGATAGTGATAGATAGTGTAGATAGTGTTGATAGTGTAGATAGTGTTGATAGTGTAGATAGTGTTGATAGTGATAGATAGTGTAGATAGTGTTGATAGTGTAGATAGTGTTGATCGTAATGATAGTGTTGATAGTGTAGATAGTGTAGATAGTGTTGATAGTGTAGATAGTGTTGATAGTGTAGATAGTGTTGATAGTGTAGATAGTGTAGATAGTAATGATAGTGTAGATAGTGTAGATAGTGTTGATAGTGTAGATAGTGTAGATAGTGTAGATAGTAATGATAGTGTAGATAGTGTAGATAGTTATAGATAGTGTAGATAGTGATAGATAGTGTAGATAGTGTTGATAGTAATGATAGTGTAGATAGTAATGATAGATAGTGATAGTTATGATAGTGATAGATAGTGTAGATAGTGCAGATAGTGATAGATAGTGTAGATAGTGTAGATAGTGTTGATAGTGTAGATAGTGTTGATAGTGTAGATAGTGTTTATAGTAATGATAGTGTATATAGTAATGATAGATAGGTGAGGTAGATAGTGTTGATAGTGTTGATAGTGTAGATAGTAATGATAGTAATGATAGTGTTGATTGTGTAGATAGTGCAGATAGTGATAGATAGTGTAGATAGTGTAGATAGTGTTGATAGTGTAGATAGTGTTGATAGTGTAGATAGTGTTTATAGTAATGATAGTGTAGATAGTAATGATAGATAGTGATAGATAGTGTAGATAGTGTTGATAGTGTAGATAGTGTAGATAGTAATGATAGTAATGATAGTAATGATAGTGTAGATAGTAATGATAGTGTTGATAGTGTAAATAGTGTTGATAGTGTAGATAGTATAGATAGTGTTGATAGTTTTGATTGTGTAGATAGTGTAGATAGTGTTAATAGTGTAGATAGTGTTGATAGTGTAGATAGTGTAGATAGTGTTGATAGTGTAGATAGTGTTGATAGTGTAGATAGTGTAGATAGTGTAGTGTAGATAGTGTAGATAGTGATAGATAGTGTAGATAGTGTTGATAGTGTAGATAGTGTTGATAGTGTAGATAGTGTTGTTAGTGATAGATAGTGTAGATAGTGTTGATAGTGTAGATAGTGTTGATCGTAATGATAGTGTTGATAGTGTAGATAGTGTAGATAGTGTTGATAGTGTAGATAGTGTTGATAGTAATGATAGTGTAGATAGTAATGATAGATAGTGATAGTTATGATAGTGATAGATAGTGATAGATAGTGTAGATAGTGTTGATAGTGTAGATAGTAATGATAGTAATGATAGTGTTGATTGTGTAGATAGTGCAGATAGTGATAGATAGTGTAGATAGTGTAGATAGTGTTGATAGTGTAGATAGTGTTGATAGTGTAGATAGTGTTTATAGTAATGATAGTGTAGATAGTAATGATAGATAGTGATAGATAGTGTAGATAGTGTTGATAGTGTTGATAGTAATGATAGTGTAGATAGTAATGATAGATAGTGATAGTTATGATAGTGATAGATAGTGATAGATAGTGTAGATAGTGTTGATAGTGTAGATAGTGTAGATAGTGTTGATAGTGTAGATAGTGTTGATAGTGTAGATAGTGTAGATAGTGTAGTGTAGATAGTGTAGATAGTGATAGATAGTGTAGATAGTGTTGATAGTGTAGATAGTGTTGATAGTGTAGATAGTGTTGATAGTGATAGATAGTGTAGATAGTGTTGATAGTGTAGATAGTGTTGATCGTAATGATAGTGTTGATAGTGTAGATAGTGTTGATAGTGTAGATAGTGTTGATAGTAATGATAGTGTAGATAGTAATGATAGATAGTGATAGTTATGATAGTGATAGATAGTGATAGATAGTGTAGATAGTGTTGATAGTGTAGATAGTAATGATAGTAATGATAGTGTTGATTGTGTAGATAGTGCAGATAGTGATAGATAGTGTAGATAGTGTAGATAGTGTTGATAGTGTAGATAGTGTTGATAGTGTAGATAGTGTTTATAGTAATGATAGTGTAGATAGTAATGATAGATAGTGATAGATAGTGTAGATAGTGTAGATAGTGTAGTGCAGATAGTGATAGATAGTGTAGATAGTGTAGATAGTGTTGATAGTGTAGATAGTGTTGATAGTGTAGATAGTGTAGATAGTGTAGTGTAGATAGTGTAGATAGTGATAGATAGTGTAGATAGTGTTGATAGTGTTGATAGTGTAGATAGTGTAGATAGTAATGATAGTGTAGATAGTGTAGATAGTGTTGATAGTGTAGATAGTGTTGATCGTAATGATAGTGTTGATAGTGTAGATAGTGTAGATAGTGTTGATAGTGTAGATAGTGTTGATAGTAATGATAGTGTAGATAGTAATGATAGATAGTGATAGTTATGATAGTGATAGATAGTGATAGATAGTGTAGATAGTGTTGATAGTGTAGATAGTAATGATAGTAATGATAGTGTTGATTGTGTAGATAGTGCAGATAGTGATAGATAGTGTAGATAGTGTAGATAGTGTTGATAGTGTAGATAGTGTTGATAGTGTAGATAGTGTTTATAGTAATGATAGTGTAGATAGTAATGATAGATAGTGATAGATAGTGTAGATAGTGTTGATAGTGTAGATAGTGTAGATAGTGTAGATAGTAATGATAGTAATGATAGTGTAGATAGTAATGATAGTGTTGATAGTGTAAATAGTGTTGATAGTGTAGATAGTATAGATAGTGTTGATAGTTTTGATAGTGTAGATAGTGTAGATAGTGTTAATAGTGTAGATAGTGTTGATAGTGTAGATAGTGTAGATAGTGTTGATAGTGTAGATAGTGTTGATAGTGTAGATAGTGTAGATAGTGTAGTGTAGATAGTGTAGATAGTGATAGATAGTGTAGATAGTGTTGATAGTGTAGATAGTGTTGATAGTGTAGATAGTGTATATAGTAATGATAGATAGTGTAGATAGTGTTGATAGTGTAGATAGTGTTGATCGTAATGATAGTGTTGATAGTGTAGATAGTGTAGATAGTGTTGATAGTGTAGATAGTGTTGATAGTGTAGATAGTGTTGATAGTGTAGATAGTGTAGATAGTAATGATAGTGTAGATAGTGTAGATAGTGTTGATAGTGTAGATAGTGTAGATAGTGTAGATAGTAATGATAGTGTAGATAGTGTAGATAGTTATAGATAGTGTAGATAGTGATAGATAGTGTAGATAGTGTTGATAGTAATGATAGTGTAGATAGTAATGATAGATAGTGATAGTTATGATAGTGATAGATAGTGTAGATAGTGCAGATAGTGATAGATAGTGTAGATAGTGTAGATAGTGTTGATAGTGTAGATAGTGTTGATAGTGTAGATAGTGTTTATAGTAATGATAGTGTATATAGTAATGATAGATAGTGATAGATAGTGTAGATAGTGTTGATAGTGTTGATAGTAATGATAGTGTAGATAGTAATGATAGATAGTGATAGTTATGATAGTGATAGATAGTGATAGATAGTGTAGATAGTGTTGATAGTGTAGATAGTGTAGATAGTGTTGATAGTGTAGATAGTGTTGATAGTGTAGATAGTGTAGATAGTGTAGTGTAGATAGTGTAGATAGTGATAGATAGTGTAGATAGTGTTAATAGTGTAGATAGTGTTGATAGTGTAGATAGTGTTGATAGTGATAGATAGTGTAGATAGTGTTGATAGTGTAGATAGTGTTGATCGTAATGATAGTGTTGATAGTGTAGATAGTGTTGATAGTGTAGATAGTGTTGATAGTAATGATAGTGTAGATAGTAATGATAGATAGTGATAGTTATGATAGTGATAGATAGTGATAGATAGTGTAGATAGTGTTGATAGTGTAGATAGTAATGATAGTAATGATAGTGTTGATTGTGTAGACAGTGCAGATAGTGATAGATAGTGTAGATAGTGTAGATAGTGTTGATAGTGTAGATAGTGTTGATAGTGTAGATAGTGTTTATAGTAATGATAGTGTAGATAGTAATGATAGATAGTGATAGATAGTGTAGATAGTGTAGATAGTGTAGTGCAGATAGTGATAGATAGTGTAGATAGTGTAGATAGTGTTGATAGTGTAGATAGTGTTGATAGTGTAGATAGTGTAGATAGTGTAGTGTAGATAGTGTAGATAGTGATAGATAGTGTAGATAGTGTTGATAGTGTAGATAGTGTTGATAGTGTAGATAGTGTTGATAGTGATAGATAGTGTAGATAGTGTTGATAGTGTAGATAGTGTTGAACGTAATGATAGTGTTGATAGTGTAGATAGTGTAGATAGTGTTGATAGTGTAGATAGTGTTGATAGTAATGATAGTGTAGATAGTAATGATAGATAGTGATAGTTATGATAGTGATAGATAGTGATAGATAGTGTAGATAGTGTTGATAGTGTAGATAGTAATGATAGTAATGATAGTGTTGATTGTGTAGATAGTGCAGATAGTGATAGATAGTGTAGATAGTGTAGATAGTGTTGATAGTGTAGATAGTGTTTATAGTAATGATAGTGTAGATAGTAATGATAGATAGTGATAGATAGTGTAGATAGTGTTGATAGTGTAGATAGTGTAGATAGTGTTTATAGTAATGATAGTGTAGATAGTAATGATAGATAGTGATAGATAGTGTAGATAGTGTTGATAGTGTAGATAGTGTAGATAGTGTAGATAGTAATGATAGTAATGATAGTGTAGATAGTAATTATAGTGTTGATAGTGTAAATAGTGTTGATAGTGTTGATAGTGTAGATAGTGTAGATAGTGTAGATAGTAATGATAGTGTAGATAGTGTTGATAGTGTAGATAGTGTTGATAGTGTAGATAGTGTAGATAGTAATGATAGTGTAGATAGTGTAGATAGTGTTGATAGTGTAGATAGTGTAGATAGTGTAGATAGTAATGATAGTGTAGATAGTGTAGATAGTTATAGATAGTGTAGATAGTGATAGATAGTGTAGATAGTGTTGATAGTAATGATAGTGTAGATAGTAATGATAGATAGTGATAGTTATGATAGTGATAGATAGTGTAGATAGTGTAGATAGTAATGATAGTAATGATAGTGTAGATAGTGTAGATAGTGTAGATAGTGTTGATAGTGTTGATAGTGTAGATAGTGTAGATAGTAATGATAGTGTAGATAGTGTAGATAGTGTTGATAGTGTAGATAGTGTAGATAGTGTAGATAGTTATAGATAGGGTAGATAGTGATAGATAATGTACATAGTGTTGATAGTGTAGATAGTGTTGATAGTAATGATAGTATAGATAGTAATGATAGATAGTGATATTTATGATAGTGATAGATAGTGATAGATAGTGTAGATAGTGTTGATTGTGTAGATAGTGTAGATAGTGTAGATAGTGTAGTGTAGATAGTGTAGATAGTGATAGATAGTTTAGATAGTGTTGATAGTGTAGATAGTGTAGATAGTGTTGATAGTGTAGATAGTGTTGATAGTGTAGATAGTGTAGATAGTGTAGTGTAGATAGTGTAGATAGTGATAGATAGTGTAGATAGTGTTGATAGTGTAGATAGTGTTGATAGTGATAGATAGTGTAGATAGTGTTGATAGTGTAGATAGTGTTGATAGTGTAGATAGTGTTGATAGTGATAGATAGTGTAGATAGTGTTGATAGTGTAGATAGTGTTGATCGTAATGATAGTGTTGATAGTGTAGATAGTGTAGATAGTGTTGATAGTGTAGATAGTGTTGATAGTAATGATAGTGTAGATAGTAATGATAGATAGTGATAGTTATGATAGTGATAGATAGTGATAGATAGTGTAGATAGTGTTGATAGTGTAGATAGTAATGATAGTAATGATAGTGTTGATTGTGTAGATAGTGCAGATAGTGATAGATAGTGTAGATAGTGTAGATAGTGTTGATAGTGTAGATAGTGTTTATAGTAATGATAGTGTAGATAGTAATGATAGATAGTGATAGATAGTGTAGATAGTGTTGATAGTGTAGATAGTGTAGATAGTGTTTATAGTAATGATAGTGTAGATAGTAATGATAGATAGTGATAGATAGTGTAGATAGTGTTGTTAGTGTAGATAGTGTAGATAGTGTAGATAGTAATGATAGTAATGATAGTGTAGATAGTAATTATAGTGTTGATAGTGTAAATAGTGTTGATAGTGTTGATAGTGTAGATAGTGTAGATAGTGTAGATAGTAATGATAGTGTAGATAGTGTTGATAGTGTAGATAGTGTTGATAGTGTAGATAGTGTAGATAGTAATGATAGTGTAGATAGTGTAGATAGTGTTGATAGTGTAGATAGTGTAGATAGTGTAGATAGTAATGATAGTGTAGATAGTGTAGATAGTTATAGATAGTGTAGATAGTGATAGATAGTGTAGATAGTGTTGATAGTAATGATAGTGTAGATAGTAATGATAGATAGTGATAGTTATGATAGTGATAGATAGTGTAGATAGTGTAGATAGTAATGATAGTAATGATAGTGTAGATAGTGTAGATAGTGTAGATAGTGTTGATAGTGTTGATAGTGTAGATAGTGTAGATAGTAATGATAGTGTAGATAGTGTAGATAGTGTTGATAGTGTAGATAGTGTAGATAGTGTAGATAGTTATAGATAGTGTAGATAGTGATAGATAATGTACATAGTGTTGATAGTGTAGATAGTGTTGATAGTAATGATAGTATAGATAGTAATGATAGATAGTGATATTTATGATAGTGATAGATAGTGATAGATAGTGTAGATAGTGTTGATTGTGTAGATAGTGTAGATAGTGTAGATAGTGTAGTGTAGATAGTGTAGATAGTGATAGATAGTTTAGATAGTGTTGATAGTGTAGATAGTGTAGATAGTGTTGATAGTGTAGATAGTGTTGATAGTGTAGATAGTGTAGATAGTGTAGTGTAGATAGTGTAGATAGTGATAGATAGTGTAGATAGTGTTGATAGTGTAGATAGTGTTGATAGTGATAGATAGTGTAGATAGTGTTGATAGTGTAGATAGTGTTGATAGTGTAGATAGTGTTGATAGTGATAGATAGTGTAGATAGTGTTGATAGTGTAGATAGTGTTGATCGTAATGATAGTGTTGATAGTGTAGATAGTGTAGATAGTGTTGATAGTGTAGATAGTGTTGATAGTAATGATAGTGTAGATAGTAATGATAGATAGTGATAGTTATGATAGTGATAGATAGTGATAGATAGTGTAGATAGTGTTGATAGTGTAGATAGTAATGATAGTAATGATAGTGTTGATTGTGTAGATAGTGCAGATAGTGATAGATAGTGTAGATAGTGTAGATAGTGTTGATAGTGTAGATAGTGTTTATAGTAATGATAGTGTAGATAGTAATGATAGATAGTGATAGATAGTGTAGATAGTGTTGATAGTGTAGATAGTGTAGATAGTGTTTATAGTAATGATAGTGTAGATAGTAATGATAGATAGTGATAGATAGTGTAGATAGTGTTGTTAGTGTAGATAGTGTAGATAGTGTAGATAGTAATGATAGTAATGATAGTGTAGATAGTAATTATAGTGTTGATAGTGTAAATAGTGTTGATAGTGTTGATAGTGTAGATAGTGTAGATAGTGTAGATAGTAATGATAGTGTAGATAGTGTTGATAGTGTAGATAGTGTTGATAGTGTAGATAGTGTAGATAGTAATGATAGTGTAGATAGTGTAGATAGTGTTGATAGTGTAGATAGTGTAGATAGTGTAGATAGTAATGATAGTGTAGATAGTGTAGATAGTTATAGATAGTGTAGATAGTGATAGATAGTGTAGATAGTGTTGATAGTAATGATAGTGTAGATAGTAATGATAGATAGTGATAGTTATGATAGTGATAGATAGTGTAGATAGTGTAGATAGTAATGATAGTAATGATAGTGTAGATAGTGTAGATAGTGTAGATAGTGTTGATAGTGTTGATAGTGTAGATAGTGTAGATAGTAATGATAGTGTAGATAGTGTAGATAGTGTTGATAGTGTAGATAGTGTAGATAGTGTAGATAGTTATAGATAGTGTAGATAGTGATAGATAATGTACATAGTGTTGATAGTGTAGATAGTGTTGATAGTAATGATAGTATAGATAGTAATGATAGATAGTGATATTTATGATAGTGATAGATAGTGATAGATAGTGTAGATAGTGTTGATTGTGTAGATAGTGTAGATAGTGTAGATAGTGTAGTGTAGATAGTGTAGATAGTGATAGATAGTTTAGATAGTGTTGATAGTGTAGATAGTGTAGATAGTGTTGATAGTGTAGATAGTGTTGATAGTGTAGATAGTGTAGATAGTGTAGTGTAGATAGTGTAGATAGTGATAGATAGTGTAGATAGTGTTGATAGTGTAGATAGTGTTGATAGTGATAGATAGTGTAGATAGTGTTGATAGTGTAGATAGTGTTGATAGTGTAGATAGTGTTGATAGTGATAGATAGTGTAGATAGTGTTGATAGTGTAGATAGTGTTGATCGTAATGATAGTGTTGATAGTGTAGATAGTGTAGATAGTGTTGATAGTGTAGATAGTGTTGATAGTAATGATAGTGTAGATAGTAATGATAGATAGTGATAGTTATGATAGTGATAGATAGTGATAGATAGTGTAGATAGTGTTGATAGTGTAGATAGTAATGATAGTAATGATAGTGTTGATTGTGTAGATAGTGCAGATAGTGATAGATAGTGTAGATAGTGTAGATAGTGTTGATAGTGTAGATAGTGTTGATAGTGTAGATAGTGTTTATAGTAATGATAGTGTAGATAGTAATGATAGATAGTGATAGATAGTGTAGATAGTGTTGATAGTGTAGATAGTGTAGATAGTGTAGATAGTAATGATAGTAATGATAGTGTAGATAGTAATGATAGTGTTGATAGTGTAAATAGTGTTGATAGTGTAGATAGTATAGATAGTGTTGATAGTTTTGATAGTGTAGATAGTGTAGATAGTGTTAATAGTGTAGATAGTGTTGATATTGTAGATAGTGTAGATAGTGTTGATAGTGTAGATAGTGTTGATAATGTAGATAGTGTAGATAGTGTAGTGTAGATAGTGTAGATAGTGATAGATAGTGTAGATAGTGTTGATAGTGTAGATAGTGTTGATAGTGTAGATAGTGTTGATAGTGATAGATAGTGTAGATAGTGTTGATAGTGTAGATAGTGTTGATCGTAATGATAGTGTTGATAGTGTAGATAGTGTAGATAGTGTTGATAGTGTAGATAGTGTTGATAGTGTAGATAGTAATGATAGTGTTGATAGTGTAAATAGTGTTGATAGTGTTGATAGTGTAGATAGTGTAGATAGTAATGATAGTGTAGATAGTGTTGATAGTGTAGATGGTGTTGATAGTGTAGATAGTGTAGATAGTAATGATAGTGTAGATAGTGTAGATAGTGTTGATAGTGTAGATAGTGTAGATAGTGTAGATAGTAATGATAGTGTAGATAGTGTAGATAGTGTAGATAGTGTTGATCGTAATGATAGTGTTGATAGTGTAGATAGTGTAGATAGTGTTGATAGTGTAGATAGTGTTGATAGTAATGATAGTGTAGATAGTAATGATAGATAGTGATAGTTATGATAGTGATAGATAGTGATAGATAGTGTAGATAGTGTTGATAGTGTAGATAGTAATGATAGTAATGATAGTGTTGATTGTGTAGATAGTGCAGATAGTGATAGATAGTGTAGATAGTGTAGATAGTGTTGATAGTGTAGATAGTGTTGATAGTGTAGATAGTGTTTATAGTAATGATAGTGTATATAGTAATGATAGATAGTGATAGATAGTGTAGATAGTGTTGATAGTGTAGATAGTGTAGATAGTGTAGATAGTAATGATAGTAATGATAGTGTAGATAGTAATGATAGTGTTGATAGTGTAAATAGTGTTGATAGTGTAGATAGTATAGATAGTGTTGATAGTTTTGATAGTGTAGATAGTGTAGATAGTGTTAATAGTGTAGATAGTGTTGATAGTGTAGATAGTGTAGATAGTGTTGATAGTGTAGATAGTGTTGATAGTGTAGATAGTGTAGATAGTGTAGTGTAGATAGTGTAGATAGTGATAGATAGTGTAGATAGTGTTGATAGTGTAGATAGTGTTGATAGTGTTGACAGTGTTGATAGTGATAGATAGTGTAGATAGTGTTGATAGTGTAGATAGTGTTGATAGTAATGATAGTGTTGATAGTAGAGATAGTGTTGATAGTGTAGATAGTGTAGATAGTGTAGATAGTGTTGATAGTAATGATAGTGTAGATAGTAATGATAGATAGTGATAGTTATGATAGTGATAGATAGTGATAGATAGTGGTAGATAGTGTTGATAGTGTAGATAGTGTTGATAGTAATGACATTGTAGATAGTAATGATAGATAGTGATAGTTATGATAGTGATAGATAGTGATAGATAGTGTTGATAGTGTTGATAGATAGTAATAGTAATGATAGATAGTGATAGATAGTGATAGATAGTGTAGATAGTGATAGATAGTGATAGATAGTGTAGATAGTGTAGATAGTGTAGATAGTGTAGATAGTTATAGATAGTGTAGATAGTGATAGATAATGTACATAGTGTTGATAGTGTAGATAGTGTTGATAGTAATGATAGTATAGATAGTAATGATAGATAGTGATATTTATGATAGTGATAGATAGTGATAGATAGTGTAGATAGTGTTGATTGTGTAGATAGTGTAGATAGTGTAGATAGTGTAGTGTAGATAGTGTAGATAGTGATAGATAGTGTAGATAGTGTTGATAGTGTAGATAGTGTAGATAGTGTTGATAGTGTAGATAGTGTTGATAGTGTAGATAGTGTAGATAGTGTAGTGTAGATAGTGTAGATAGTGATAGATAGTGTAGATAGTGTTGATAGTGTAGATAGTGTTGATAGTGTAGATAGTGTTGATAGTGATAGATAGTGTAGATAGTGTTGATAGTGTAGATAGTGTTGATCGTAATGATAGTGTTGATAGTGTAGATAGTGTTGATAGTGTAGATAGTGTTGATAGTAATGATAGTGTAGATAGTAATGATAGATAGTGATAGTTATGATAGTGATAGATAGTGATAGATAGTGTAGATAGTGTTGATAGTGTAGATAGTAATGATAGTAATGATAGTGTTGATTGTGTAGATAGTGCAGATAGTGATAGATAGTGTAGATAGTGTAGATAGTGTTGATAGTGTAGATAGTGTTTATAGTAATGATAGTGTAGATAGTAATGATAGATAGTGATAGATAGTGTAGATAGTGTTGATAGTGTAGATAGTGTAGATAGTGTAGATAGTGTTTATAGTAATGATAGTGTAGATAGTAATGATAGATAGTGATAGATAGTGTAGATAGTGTTGATAGTGTAGATAGTGTAGATAGTGTAGATAGTAATGATAGTAATGATAGTGTAGATAGTAATTATAGTGTTGATAGTGTAAATAGTGTTGATAGTGTTGATAGTGTAGATAGTGTAGATAGTGTAGATAGTAATGATAGTGTAGATAGTGTTGATAGTGTAGATAGTGTTGATAGTGTAGATAGTGTAGATAGTAATGATAGTGATAGATAGTGTAGGTAGTGTAGATAGTGTTGATAGTGTAGATAGTGTTGATAGTGTAGATAGTGTTTATAGTAATGATAGTGTAGATAGTAATGATAGATAGTGATAGATAGTGTAGATAGTGTTGATAGTGTAGATAGTGTAGATAGTGTAGATAGTAATGATAGTAATGATAGTGTAGATAGTAATGATAGTGTTGATAGTGTAAATAGTGTAGATAGTGTAGATAGTTATAGATAGTGTAGATAGTGATAGATAGTGTAGATAGTGTTGATAGTAATGATAGTGTAGATATTAATGATAGATAGTGATAGTTATGATAGTGATAGATAGTGTAGATAGTGTAGATAGTAATGATAGTAATGATAGTGTAGATAGTGTAGATAGTGTAGATAGTGTTGATAGTGTTGATAGTGTAGATAGTGTAGATAGTAATGATAGTGAAGATAGTGTAGATAGTGTTGTTAGTGTAGATAGTGTAGATAGTGTAGATAGTTATAGATAGTGTAGATAGTGATAGATAATGTACATAGTGTTGATAGTGTAGATAGTGTTGATAGTAATGATAGTATAGATAGTAATGATAGATAGTGATATTTATGATAGTGATAGATAGTGATAGATAGTGTAGATAGTGTTGATTGTGTAGATAGTGTAGATAGTGTAGATAGTGTAGTGTAGATAGTGTAGATAGTGATAGATAGTGTAGATAGTGTTGATAGTGTAGATAGTGTAGATAGTGTTGATAGTGTAGATAGTGTTGATAGTGTAGACAGTGTAGATAGTGTAGTGTAGATAGTGTAGATAGTGATAGATAGTGTAGATAGTGTTGATAGTGTAGATAGTGTTGATAGTGTAGATAGTGTTGATAGTGATAGATAGTGTAGATAGTGTTGATAGTGTAGATAGTGTTGATCGTAATGATAGTGTTGATAGTGTAGATAGTGTAGATAGTGTTGATAGTGTAGATAGTGTTGATAGTAATGATAGTGTAGATAGTAATGATAGATAATGATAGTTATGATAGTGATAGATAGTGATAGATAGTGTAGATAGTGTTGATAGTGTAGATAGTAATGATAGTAATGATAGTGTTGATTGTGTAGATAGTGCAGATAGTGATAGATAGTGTAGATAGTGTAGATAGTGTTGATAGTGTAGATAGTGTTGATAGTGTAGATAGTGTTTATAGTAATGATAGTGTAGATAGTAATGATAGATAGTGATAGATAGTGTAGATAGTGTTGATAGTGTAGATAGTGTAGATAGTAATGATAGTAATGATAGTAATGATAGTGTAGATAGTAATGATAGTGTTGATAGTGTAAATAGTGTTGATAGTGTAGATAGTATAGATAGTGTTGATAGTTTTGATAGTGTAGATAGTGTAGATAGTGTTAATAGTGTAGATAGTGTTGATAGTGTAGATAGTGTAGATAGTGTTGATAGTGTAGATAGTGTTGATAGTGTAGATAGTGTAGATAGTGTAGTGTAGATAGTGTAGATAGTGATAGATAGTGTAGATAGTGTTGATAGTGTAGATAGTGTTGATAGTGTTGACAGTGTTGATAGTGATAGATAGTGTAGATAGTGTTGATAGTGTAGATAGTGTTGATAGTAATGATAGTGTTGATAGTAGAGATAGTGTTGATAGTGTAGATAGTGTAGATAGTGTAGATAGTGTTGATAGTAATGATAGTGTAGATAGTAATGATAGATAGTGATAGTTATGATAGTGATAGATAGTGATAGATAGTGGTAGATAGTGTTGATAGTGTAGATAGTGTTGATAGTAATGACATTGTAGATAGTAATGATAGATAGTGATAGTTATGATAGTGATAGATAGTGATAGATAGTGTTGATAGTGTTGATAGATAGTAATAGTAATGATAGATAGTGATAGATAGTGATAGATAGTGTAGATAGTGATAGATAGTGATAGATAGTGTAGATAGTGTAGATAGTGTAGATAGTGTAGATAGTTATAGATAGTGTAGATAGTGATAGATAATGTACATAGTGTTGATAGTGTAGATAGTGTTGATAGTAATGATAGTATAGATAGTAATGATAGATAGTGATATTTATGATAGTGATAGATAGTGATAGATAGTGTAGATAGTGTTGATTGTGTAGATAGTGTAGATAGTGTAGATAGTGTAGTGTAGATAGTGTAGATAGTGATAGATAGTGTAGATAGTGTTGATAGTGTAGATAGTGTAGATAGTGTTGATAGTGTAGATAGTGTTGATAGTGTAGATAGTGTAGATAGTGTAGTGTAGATAGTGTAGATAGTGATAGATAGTGTAGATAGTGTTGATAGTGTAGATAGTGTTGATAGTGTAGATAGTGTTGATAGTGATAGATAGTGTAGATAGTGTTGATAGTGTAGATAGTGTTGATCGTAATGATAGTGTTGATAGTGTAGATAGTGTTGATAGTGTAGATAGTGTTGATAGTAATGATAGTGTAGATAGTAATGATAGATAGTGATAGTTATGATAGTGATAGATAGTGATAGATAGTGTAGATAGTGTTGATAGTGTAGATAGTAATGATAGTAATGATAGTGTTGATTGTGTAGATAGTGCAGATAGTGATAGATAGTGTAGATAGTGTAGATAGTGTTGATAGTGTAGATAGTGTTTATAGTAATGATAGTGTAGATAGTAATGATAGATAGTGATAGATAGTGTAGATAGTGTTGATAGTGTAGATAGTGTAGATAGTGTAGATAGTGTTTATAGTAATGATAGTGTAGATAGTAATGATAGATAGTGATAGATAGTGTAGATAGTGTTGATAGTGTAGATAGTGTAGATAGTGTAGATAGTAATGATAGTAATGATAGTGTAGATAGTAATTATAGTGTTGATAGTGTAAATAGTGTTGATAGTGTTGATAGTGTAGATAGTGTAGATAGTGTAGATAGTAATGATAGTGTAGATAGTGTTGATAGTGTAGATAGTGTTGATAGTGTAGATAGTGTAGATAGTAATGATAGTGATAGATAGTGTAGATAGTGTAGATAGTGTTGATAGTGTAGATAGTGTTGATAGTGTAGATAGTGTTTATAGTAATGATAGTGTAGATAGTAATGATAGATAGTGATAGATAGTGTAGATAGTGTTGATAGTGTAGATAGTGTAGATAGTGTAGATAGTAATGATAGTAATGATAGTGTAGATAGTAATGATAGTGTTGATAGTGTAAATAGTGTAGATAGTGTAGATAGTTATAGATAGTGTAGATAGTGATAGATAGTGTAGATAGTGTTGATAGTAATGATAGTGTAGATATTAATGATAGATAGTGATAGTTATGATAGTGATAGATAGTGTAGATAGTGTAGATAGTAATGATAGTAATGATAGTGTAGATAGTGTAGATAGTGTAGATAGTGTTGATAGTGTTGATAGTGTAGATAGTGTAGATAGTAATGATAGTGAAGATAGTGTAGATAGTGTTGTTAGTGTAGATAGTGTAGATAGTGTAGATAGTTATAGATAGTGTAGATAGTGATAGATAATGTACATAGTGTTGATAGTGTAGATAGTGTTGATAGTAATGATAGTATAGATAGTAATGATAGATAGTGATATTTATGATAGTGATAGATAGTGATAGATAGTGTAGATAGTGTTGATTGTGTAGATAGTGTAGATAGTGTAGATAGTGTAGTGTAGATAGTGTAGATAGTGATAGATAGTGTAGATAGTGTTGATAGTGTAGATAGTGTAGATAGTGTTGATAGTGTAGATAGTGTTGATAGTGTAGACAGTGTAGATAGTGTAGTGTAGATAGTGTAGATAGTGATAGATAGTGTAGATAGTGTTGATAGTGTAGATAGTGTTGATAGTGTAGATAGTGTTGATAGTGATAGATAGTGTAGATAGTGTTGATAGTGTAGATAGTGTTGATCGTAATGATAGTGTTGATAGTGTAGATAGTGTAGATAGTGTTGATAGTGTAGATAGTGTTGATAGTAATGATAGTGTAGATAGTAATGATAGATAATGATAGTTATGATAGTGATAGATAGTGATAGATAGTGTAGATAGTGTTGATAGTGTAGATAGTAATGATAGTAATGATAGTGTTGATTGTGTAGATAGTGCAGATAGTGATAGATAGTGTAGATAGTGTAGATAGTGTTGATAGTGTAGATAGTGTTGATAGTGTAGATAGTGTTTATAGTAATGATAGTGTAGATAGTAATGATAGATAGTGATAGATAGTGTAGATAGTGTTGATAGTGTAGATAGTGTAGATAGTAATGATAGTAATGATAGTAATGATAGTGTAGATAGTAATGATAGTGTTGATAGTGTAAATAGTGTTGATAGTGTAGATAGTATAGATAGTGTTGATAGTTTTGATAGTGTAGATAGTGTAGATAGTGTTAATAGTGTAGATAGTGTTGATAGTGTAGATAGTGTAGATAGTGTTGATAGTGTAGATAGTGTTGATAGTGTAGATAGTGTAGATAGTGTAGTGTAGATAGTGTAGATAGTGATAGATAGTGTAGATAGTGTTGATAGTGTAGATAGTGTTGATAGTGTAGATAGTGTTGTTAGTGATAGATAGTGTAGATAGTGTTGATAGTGTAGATAGTGTTGATCGTAATGATAGTGTTGATAGTGTAGATAGTGTAGATAGTGTTGATAGTGTAGATAGTGTTGATAGTAATGATAGTGTCGATAGTAATGATAGATAGTGATAGTTATGATAGTGATAGATAGTGATAGATAGTGTAGATAGTGTTGATAGTGTAGATAGTAATGATAGTAATGATAGTGTTGATTGTGTAGATAGTGCAGATAGTGATAGATAGTGTAGATAGTGTAGATAGTGTTGATAGTGTAGATAGTGTTGATAGTGTAGATAGTGTTTATAGTAATGATAGTGTATATAGTAATGATAGATAGTGATAGATAGTGTAGATAGTGTTGATAGTGTTGATAGTAATGATAGTGTAGATAGTAATGATAGATAGTGATAGTTATGATAGTGATAGATAGTGATAGATAGTGTAGATAGTGTTGATAGTGTAGATAGTGTAGATAGTGTTGATAGTGTAGATAGTGTTGATAGTGTAGATAGTGTAGATAGTGTAGTGTAGATAGTGTAGATAGTGATAGATAGTGTAGATAGTGTTGATAGTGTAGATAGTGTTGATAGTGTAGATAGTGTTGATAGTGATAGATAGTGTAGATAGTGTTGATAGTGTAGATAGTGTTGATCGTAATGATAGTGTTGATAGTGTTGATAGTAATGATAGTGTAGATAGTAATGATAGATAGTGATAGTTATGATAGTGATAGATAGTGATAGATAGTGTAGATAGTGTTGATAGTGTAGATAGTAATGATAGTAATGATAGTGTTGATTGTGTAGATAGTGCAGATAGTGATAGATAGTGTAGATAGTGTAGATAGTGTTGATAGTGTAGATAGTGTTGATAGTGTAGATAGTGTTTATAGTAATGATAGTGTAGATAGTAATGATAGATAGTGATAGATAGTGTAGATAGTGTTGATAGTGTAGATAGTGTAGATAGTGTAGATAGTGTTTATAGTAATGATAGTGTAGATAGTAATGATAGATAGTGATAGATAGTGTAGATAGTGTTGATAGTGTAGATAGTGTAGATAGTGTAGATAGTAATGATAGTAATGATAGTGTAGATAGTAATTATAGTGTTGATAGTGTAAATAGTGTTGATAGTGTTGATAGTGTAGATAGTGTAGATAGTGTAGATAGTAATGATAGTGTAGATAGTGTTGATAGTGTAGATAGTGTTGATAGTGTAGATAGTGTAGATAGTAATGATAGTGATAGATAGTGTAGATAGTGTAGATAGTGTTGATAGTGTAGATAGTGTTGATAGTGTAGATAGTGTTTATAGTAATGATAGTGTAGATAGTAATGATAGATAGTGATAGATAGTGTAGATAGTGTTGATAGTGTAGATAGTGTAGATAGTGTAGATAGTGTTTATAGTAATGATAGTGTAGATAGTAATGATAGATAGTGATAGATAGTGTAGATAGTGTTGATAGTGTAGATAGTGTAGATAGTGTAGATAGTAATGATAGTAATGATAGTGTAGATAGTAATTATAGTGTTGATAGTGTAAATAGTGTTGATAGTGTTGATAGTGTAGATAGTGTAGATAGTGTAGATAGTAATGATAGTGTAGATAGTGTTGATAGTGTAGATAGTGTTGATAGTGTAGATAGTGTAGATAGTAATGATAGTGTAGATAGTGTAGATAGTGTTGATAGTGTAGATAGTGTAGATAGTGTAGATAGTAATGATAGTGTAGATAGTGTAGATAGTTATAGATAGTGTAGATAGTGATAGATAGTGTAGATAGTGTTGATAGTAATGATAGTGTAGATAGTAATGATAGATAGTGATAGTTATGATAGTGATAGATAGTGTAGATAGTGTAGATAGTAATGATAGTAATGATAGTGTAGATAGTGTAGATAGTGTAGATAGTGTTGATAGTGTTGATAGTGTAGATAGTGTAGATAGTAATGATAGTGTAGATAGTGTAGATAGTGTTGATAGTGTAGATAGTGTAGAAAGTGTAGACAGTTATAGATAGTGTAGATAGTGATAGATAATGTACATAGTGTTGATAGTGTAGATAGTGTTGATAGTAATGATAGTATAGATAGTAATGATAGATAGTGATATTTATGATAGTGATAGATAGTGATAGATAGTGTAGATAGTGTTGATTGTGTAGATAGTGTAGATAGTGTAGATAGTGTAGTGTAGATAGTGTAGATAGTGATAGATAGTGTAGATAGTGTTGATAGTGTAGATAGTGTAGATAGTGTTGATAGTGTAGATAGTGTTGATAGTGTAGATAGTGTAGATAGTGTAGTGTAGATAGTGTAGATAGTGATAGATAGTGTAGATAGTGTTGATAGTGTAGATAGTGTTGATAGTGTAGATAGTGTTGATAGTGATAGATAGTGTAGATAGTGTTGATAGTGTAGATAGTGTTGATCGTAATGATAGTGTTGATAGTGTAGATAGTGTAGATAGTGTAGATAGTGTAGATAGTGTTGATAGTAATGATAGTGTAGATAGTAATGATAGATATTGATAGTTATGATAGTGATAGATAGTATTAGATAGTGTAGATAGTGTTGATAGTGTAGATAGTGTAGATAGTAATGATAGTAATGATAGTGTAGATAGTGTTGATAGTGTAGATAGTGTAGATAGTGTTGATAGATAGTGATAGTAATGATAGTGTTGATAGTGTAGATAGTGTAGATAGTGATAGATAGTAATGATAGTGTAGATAGTGTTGATAGTGATAGATCGTGTAGAACGTGTAGATAGTGTTGATAGTAATGATAGTGTAGATAGTAATGATAGATAGTGATAGTTATGATAGTGATAGATAGTGTAGATAGTGATAGATAGTGTGGATAGATAGTGATAGTAATGATAGCTAGTGTAGATAGTGATAGATAGTAATGATAGTGTAGATAGTAATGATAGATAGTGATAGTTATGATAGTGATAGATAGTGATAGATAGTGTAGATAGTGTTGATAGTGTAGATAGTAATGATAGTAATGATAGTGTTGATTGTGTAGATAGTGCAGATAGTGATAGATAGTGTAGATAGTGTAGATAGTGTAGATAGTGTTGATAGTGTAGATAGTGTAGATAGTAATGATAGTGTAGATAGTGTAGATAGTGTTGATAGTGTAGATAGTGTTGATCGTAATGATAGTGTTGATAGTGTAGATAGTGTAGATAGTGTTGATAGTGTAGATAGTGTTGATAGTAATGATAGTGTAGATAGTAATGATAGATAGTGATAGTTATGATAGTGATAGATAGTGATAGATAGTGTAGATAGTGTTGATAGTGTTGACAGTAATGATAGTGTAGATAGTAATGATAGATAGGGATAGATAGTGTAGATAGTGTTGATAGTGTAGATGGTTATAGATAGTGTAGATAGTGTAGATAGTTATAGATAGTGTAGATAGTGTTGATAGTGTTGACAGTAATGATAGTGTAGATAGTAATGATAGATAGGGATAGATAGTGTAGATAGTGTTGATAGTGTAGATGGTTATAGATAGTGTAGATAGTGTAGATAGTTATAGATAGTGTAGATAGTGTAGATAGTGTTGATAGTAATGATAGTGTAGATAGTAATGATAGATATTGATAGTTATGATAGTGATAGATAGTATTAGATAGTGTAGATAGTGTTGATAGTGTAGATAGTGTAGATAGTAATGATAGTAATGATAGTGTAGATAGTGTTGATAGTGTAGATAGTGTAGATAGTGTTGATAGATAGTGATAGTAATGATAGTGTTGATAGTGTAGATAGTGTAGATAGTGATAGATAGTAATGATAGTGTTGATAGTGTTGATAGTGATAGATCGTGTAGAACGTGTAGATAGTGTTGATAGTAATGATAGTGTAGATAGTAATGATAGATAGTGATAGTTATGATAGTGATAGATAGTGTAGATAGTGATAGATAGTGTGGATAGATAGTGATAGTAATGATAGCTAGTGTAGATAGTGATAGATAGTAATGATAGTGTAGATAGTAATGATAGATAGTGATAGTTATGATAGTGATAGATAGTGATAGATAGTGTAGATAGTGTTGATAGTGTAGATAGTAATGATAGTAATGATAGTGTTGATTGTGTAGATAGTGCAGATAGTGATAGATAGTGTAGATAGTGTAGATAGTGTAGATAGTGTTGATAGTGTAGATAGTGTAGATAGTAATGATAGTGTAGATAGTGTAGATAGTGTTGATAGTGTAGATAGTGTAGATAGTGTAGATAGTAATGATAGTGTAGATAGTGTAGATAGTTATAGATAGTGTAGATAGTGATAGATAGTGTAGATAGTGTTGATAGTAATGATAGTGTAGATAGTAATGATAGATAGTGATAGTTATGATAGTGATAGATAGTGTAGATAGTGTAGATAGTAATGATAGTAATGATAGTGTAGATAGTGTAGATAGTGTAGATAGTGTTGATAGTGTTGATAGTGTAGATAGTGTAGATAGTAATGATAGTGTAGATAGTGTAGATAGTGTTGATAGTGTAGATAGTGTAGAAAGTGTAGACAGTTATAGATAGTGTAGATAGTGATAGATAATGTACATAGTGTTGATAGTGTAGATAGTGTTGATAGTAATGATAGTATAGATAGTAATGATAGATAGTGATATTTATGATAGTGATAGATAGTGATAGATAGTGTAGATAGTGTTGATTGTGTAGATAGTGTAGATAGTGTAGATAGTGTAGTGTAGATAGTGTAGATAGTGATAGATAGTGTAGATAGTGTTGATAGTGTAGATAGTGTAGATAGTGTTGATAGTGTAGATAGTGTTGATAGTGTAGATAGTGTAGATAGTGTAGTGTAGATAGTGTAGATAGTGATAGATAGTGTAGATAGTGTTGATAGTGTAGATAGTGTTGATAGTGTAGATAGTGTTGATAGTGATAGATAGTGTAGATAGTGTTGATAGTGTAGATAGTGTTGATCGTAATGATAGTGTTGATAGTGTAGATAGTGTAGATAGTGTAGATAGTGTAGATAGTGTTGATAGTAATGATAGTGTAGATAGTAATGATAGATATTGATAGTTATGATAGTGATAGATAGTATTAGATAGTGTAGATAGTGTTGATAGTGTAGATAGTGTAGATAGTAATGATAGTAATGATAGTGTAGATAGTGTTGATAGTGTAGATAGTGTAGATAGTGTTGATAGATAGTGATAGTAATGATAGTGTTGATAGTGTAGATAGTGTAGATAGTGATAGATAGTAATGATAGTGTAGATAGTGTTGATAGTGATAGATCGTGTAGAACGTGTAGATAGTGTTGATAGTAATGATAGTGTAGATAGTAATGATAGATAGTGATAGTTATGATAGTGATAGATAGTGTAGATAGTGATAGATAGTGTGGATAGATAGTGATAGTAATGATAGCTAGTGTAGATAGTGATAGATAGTAATGATAGTGTAGATAGTAATGATAGATAGTGATAGTTATGATAGTGATAGATAGTGATAGATAGTGTAGATAGTGTTGATAGTGTAGATAGTAATGATAGTAATGATAGTGTTGATTGTGTAGATAGTGCAGATAGTGATAGATAGTGTAGATAGTGTAGATAGTGTAGATAGTGTTGATAGTGTAGATAGTGTAGATAGTAATGATAGTGTAGATAGTGTAGATAGTGTTGATAGTGTAGATAGTGTAGATAGTGTAGATAGTAATGATAGTGTAGATAGTGTAGATAGTTATAGATAGTGTAGATAGTGATAGATAGTGTAGATAGTGTTGATAGTAATGATAGTGTAGATAGTAATGATAGATAGTGATAGTTATGATAGTGATAGATAGTGTAGATAGTGTAGATAGTAATGATAGTAATGATAGTGTAGATAGTGTAGATAGTGTAGATAGTGTTGATAGTGTTGATAGTGTAGATAGTGTAGATAGTGTAGATAGTAATGATAGTGTAGATAGTGTAGATAGTTATAGATAGTGTAGATAGTGATAGATAGTGTAGATAGTGTTGATAGTAATGATAGTGTAGATAGTAATGATAGATATTGATAGTTATGATAGTGATAGATAGTATTAGATAGTGTAGATAGTGTTGATAGTGTAGATAGTGTAGATAGTAATGATAGTAATGATAGTGTAGATAGTGTTGATAGTGTAGATAGTGTAGATAGTGTTGATAGATAGTGATAGTAATGATAGTGTTGATAGTGTAGATAGTGTAGATAGTGATAGATAGTAATGATAGTGTTGATAGTGTTGATAGTGATAGATCGTGTAGAACGTGTAGATAGTGTTGATAGTAATGATAGTGTAGATAGTAATGATAGATAGTGATAGTTATGATAGTGATAGATAGTAATGATAGTGTAGATAGTAATGATAGATAGTGATAGTTATGATAGTGATAGATAGTGATAGATAGTGTAGATAGTGTTGATAGTGTAGATAGTAATGATAGTAATGATAGTGTTGATTGTGTAGATAGTGCAGATAGTGATAGATAGTGTAGATAGTGTAGATAGTGTAGATAGTGTTGATAGTGTAGATAGTGTAGATAGTAATGATAGTGTAGATAGTGTAGATAGTGTTGATAGTGTAGATAGTGTAGATAGTAATGATAGTGTAGATAGTGTAGATAGTTATAGATAGTGTAGATAGTGATAGATAGTGTAGATAGTGTTGATAGTAATGATAGTGTAGATAGTAATGATAGATAGTGATAGTTATGATAGTGATAGATAGTGTAGATAGTGTCGATAGTAATGATAGTAATGATAGTGTAGATAGTGTAGATAGTGTAGATAGTGTTGATAGTGTTGATAGTGTAGATAGTGTAGATAGTAATGATAGTGTAGATAGTGTAGATAGTGTTGATAGTGTAGATAGTGTAGAAAGTGTAGACAGTTATAGATAGTGTAGATAGTGATAGATAATGTACATAGTGTTGATAGTGTAGATAGTGTTGATAGTAATGATAGTATAGATAGTAATGATAGATAGTGATATTTATGATAGTGATAGATAGTGATAGATAGTGTAGATAGTGTTGATTGTGTAGATAGTGTAGATAGTGTAGATAGTGTAGTGTAGATAGTGTAGATAGTGATAGATAGTGTAGATAGTGTTGATAGTGTAGATAGTGTAGATAGTGTTGATAGTGTAGATAGTGTTGATAGTGTAGATAGTGTAGATAGTGTAGTGTAGATAGTGTAGATAGTGATAGATAGTGTAGATAGTGTTGATAGTGTAGATAGTGTTGATAGTGTAGATAGTGTTGATAGTGATAGATAGTGTAGATAGTGTTGATAGTGTAGATAGTGTTGATCGTAATGATAGTGTTGATAGTGTAGATAGTGTAGATAGTGTAGATAGTGTAGATAGTGTTGATAGTAATGATAGTGTAGATAGTAATGATAGATATTGATAGTTATGATAGTGATAGATAGTATTAGATAGTGTAGATAGTGTTGATAGTGTAGATAGTGTAGATAGTAATGATAGTAATGATAGTGTAGATAGTGTTGATAGTGTAGATAGTGTAGATAGTGTTGATAGATAGTGATAGTAATGATAGTGTTGATAGTGTAGATAGTGTAGATAGTGATAGATAGTAATGATAGTGTAGATAGTGTTGATAGTGATAGATCGTGTAGAACGTGTAGATAGTGTTGATAGTAATGATAGTGTAGATAGTAATGATAGATAGTGATAGTTATGATAGTGATAGATAGTGTAGATAGTGATAGATAGTGTGGATAGATAGTGATAGTAATGATAGCTAGTGTAGATAGTGATAGATAGTAATGATAGTGTAGATAGTAATGATAGATAGTGATAGTTATGATAGTGATAGATAGTGATAGATAGTGTAGATAGTGTTGATAGTGTAGATAGTAATGATAGTAATGATAGTGTTGATTGTGTAGATAGTGCAGAAAGTGATAGATAGTGTAGATAGTGTAGATAGTGTAGATAGTGTTGATAGTGTAGATAGTGTAGATAGTAATGATAGTGTAGATAGTGTAGATAGTGTTGATAGTGTAGATAGTGTAGATAGTGTAGATAGTAATGATAGTGTAGATAGTGTAGATAGTTATAGATAGTGTAGATAGTGATAGATAGTGTAGATAGTGTTGATAGTAATGATAGTGTAGATAGTAATGATAGATAGTGATAGTTATGATAGTGATAGATAGTGTAGATAGTGTAGATAGTAATGATAGTAATGATAGTGTAGATAGTGTAGATAGTGTAGATAGTGTTGATAGTGTTGATAGTGTAGATAGTAATGATAGTAATGATAGTGTAGATAGTGTAGATAGTGTTGATAGTGTAGATAGTGTAGAAAGTGTAGACAGTTATAGATAGTGTAGATAGTGATAGATAATGTACATAGTGTTGATAGTGTAGATAGTGTTGATAGTAATGATAGTATAGATAGTAATGATAGATAGTGATATTTATGATAGTGATAGATAGTGATAGATAGTGTAGATAGTGTTGATTGTGTAGATAGTGTAGATAGTGTAGATAGTGTAGTGTAGATAGTGTAGATAGTGATAGATAGTGTAGATAGTGTTGATAGTGTAGATAGTGTAGATAGTGTTGATAGTGTAGATAGTGTTGATAGTGTAGATAGTGTAGATAGTGTAGTGTAGATAGTGTAGATAGTGATAGATAGTGTAGATAGTGTTGATAGTGTAGATAGTGTTGATAGTGTAGATAGTGTTGATAGTGATAGATAGTGTAGATAGTGTTGATAGTGTAGATAGTGTTGATCATAATGATAGTGTTGATAGTGTAGATAGTGTAGATAGTGTTGATAGTAATGATAGTGTAGATAGTAATGATAGATAGTGATAGTTATGATAGTGATAGATAGTGATAGATAGTGTAGATAGTGTTGATAGTGTAGATAGTAATGATAGTAATGATAGTGTTGATTGTGTAGATAGTGCAGATAGTGATAGATAGTGTAGATAGTGTAGATAGTGTTGATAGTGTAGATAGTGTTGATAGTGTAGATAGTGTTTATAGTAATGATAGTGTAGATAGTAATGATAGATAGTGATAGATAGTGTAGATAGTGTTGATAGTGTAGATAGTGTAGATAGTGTAGATAGTAATGATAGTGTTGATAGTGTAAATAGTGTTGATAGTGTAGATAGTATAGATAGTGTTGATAGTTTTGATAGTGTAGATAGTGTAGATAGTGTTAATAGTGTAGATAGTGTTGATAGTGTAGATAGTGTAGATAGTGTTGATAGTGTAGATAGTGTTGATAGTGTAGATAGTGTAGATAGTGTAGTGTAGATAGTGTAGATAGTGATAGATAGTGTAGATAGTGTTGATAGTGTAGATAGTGTTGATAGTGTAGATAGTGTTGATAGTGATAGATAGTGTAGATAGTGTTGATAGTGTAGATAGTGTTGATAGTAATGATAGTGTTGATAGTAGAGATAGTGTTGATAGTGTAGATAGTGTAGATAGTGTAGATAGTGTAAATAGTGTTGATAGTAATGATAGTGTAGATAGTAATGATAGATAGTGATAGTTATGATAGTGATAGATAGTGATAGATAGTGGTAGATAGTGTTGATAGTGTAGATAGTGTTGATAGTGTAGATAGTGTTGATAGTAATGACATTGTAGATAGTAATGATAGATAGTGATAGTTATGATAGTGATAGATAGTGATAGATAGTGTTGATAGTGTTGATAGATAGTAATAGTAATGATAGATAGTGATAGATAGTGATAGATAGTGTAGATAGTGATAGATAGTGATAGATAGTGTAGATAGTGTTGATAGTGTAGATAGATAGTGATAGTTATGATAGTGATAGATAGTGATAGATAGCGTAGATAGTGTTGATAGTGTAGATAGTGTTGATAGTGTTGATAGATAGTGATAGATAGTGTAGATAGTGATAGATAGTAATGATAGTGTTGATAGTGCAGATAGTGTAGATAGTGTAGATAGTAATGATAGTGTTGATAGTGTAGATAGTGTAGATAGTGTTGATAGTGTAGATAGTGTAGATAGTGTTGATAGTAATGATAGTGTAGATAGTAATAGTTATGATAGTGATAGATAGTGTAGATAGTGTAGATAGTTTTGATAGTAATGAAAGTAATGATAGTGTTGATTGTGTAGATAGTGTTGATAGTGTAGATAGTGATAGATAGTGTAGATAGTGTTGATAGTGTTGACAGTAATGATAGTGTAGATAGTAATGATAGATAGGGATAGATAGTGTAGATAGTGTTGATAGTGTAGATGGTTATAGATAGTGTAGATAGTGTAGATAGTTATAGATAGTGTTGATAGTGTAGATAGTGTTGATAGTAATGATAGTATAGATAGTAATGATAGATAGTGATATTTATGATAGTGATAGATAGTGATAGATAGTGTAGATAGTGTTGATTGTGTAGATAGTGTAGATAGTGTAGATAGTGTAGTGTAGATAGTGTAGATAGTGATAGATAGTGTAGATAGTGTTGATAGTGTAGATAGTGTAGATAGTGTTGATAGTGTAGATAGTGTTGATAGTGTAGATAGTGTAGTGTAGATAGTGTAGATAGTGATAGATAGTGTAGATAGTGTTGATAGTGTAGATAGTGTTGATAGTGTAGATAGTGTTGATAGTGATAGATAGTGTAGATAGTGTTGATAGTGTAGATAGTGTTGATCGTAATGATAGTGTTGATAGTGTAGATAGTGTAGATAGTGTTGATAGTGTAGATAGTGTTGATAGTAATGATAGTGTAGATAGTAATGATAGATAGTGATAGTTATGATAGTGATAGATAGTGATAGATAGTGTAGATAGTGTTGATAGTGTAGATAGTAATGATAGTAATGATAGTGTTGATTGTGTAGATAGTGCAGATAGTGATAGATAGTGTAGATAGTGTAGATAGTGTTGATAGTGTAGATAGTGTTGATAGTGTAGATAGTGTTTATAGTAATGATAGTGTAGATAGTAATGATAGATAGTGATAGATAGTGTAGATAGTGTTGATAGTGTAGATAGTGTAGATAGTGTAGATAGTAATGATAGTGTTGATAGTGTAAATAGTGTTGATAGTGTAGATAGTATAGATAGTGTTGATAGTTTTGATAGTGTAGATAGTGTAGATAGTGTTAATAGTGTAGATAGTGTTGATAGTGTAGATAGTGTAGATAGTGTTGATAGTGTAGATAGTGTTGATAGTGTAGATAGTGTAGATAGTGTAGTGTAGATAGTGTAGATAGTGATAGATAGTGTAGATAGTGTTGATAGTGTAGATAGTGTTGATAGTGTAGATAGTGTTGATAGTGATAGATAGTGTAGATAGTGTTGATAGTGTAGATAGTGTTGATAGTAATGATAGTGTTGATAGTAGAGATAGTGTTGATAGTGTAGATAGTGTAGATAGTGTAGATAGTGTAAATAGTGTTGATAGTAATGATAGTGTAGATAGTAATAATAGATAGTGATAGTTATGATAGTGATAGATAGTGATAGATAGTGGTAGATAGTGTTGATAGTGTAGATAGTGTTGATAGTGTAGATAGTGTTGATAGTAATGACATTGTAGATAGTAATGATAGATAGTGATAGTTATGATAGTGATAGATAGTGATAGATAGTGTTGATAGTGTTGATAGATAGTAATAGTAATGATAGATAGTGATAGATAGTGATAGATAGTGTAGATAGTGATAGATAGTGATAGATAGTGTAGATAGTGTTGATAGTGTAGATAGATAGTGATAGTTATGATAGTGATAGATAGTGATAGATAGCGTAGATAGTGTTGATAGTGTAGATAGTGTTGATAGTGTTGATAGATAGTGATAGATAGTGTAGATAGTGATAGATAGTAATGATAGTGTTGATAGTGCAGATAGTGTAGATAGTGTAGATAGTAATGATAGTGTTGATAGTGTAGATAGTGTAGATAGTGTTGATAGTGTAGATAGTGTAGATAGTGTTGATAGTAATGATAGTGTAGATAGTAATAGTTATGATAGTGATAGATAGTGTAGATAGTGTAGATAGTGTTGATAGTGTAGATAGTGTTGATAGTGTAGATAGTGTAGATAGTGTAGTGTAGATAGTGTAGATAGTGATAGATAGTGTAGATAGTGTTGATAGTGTAGATAGTGTTGATAGTGTAGATAGTGTTGATAGTGATAGATAGTGTAGATAGTGTTGATAGTGTAGATAGTGTTGATCGTAATGATAGTGTTGATAGTGTAGATAGTGTAGATAGTGTAGATAGTGTAGATAGTGTTGATAGTAATGATAGTGTAGATAGTAATGATAGATATTGATAGTTATGATAGTGATAGATAGTATTAGATAGTGTAGATAGTGTTGATAGTGTAGATAGTGTAGATAGTAATGATAGTAATGATAGTGTAGATAGTGTTGATAGTGTAGATAGTGTAGATAGTGTTGATAGATAGTGATAGTAATGATAGTGTTGATAGTGTAGATAGTGTAGATAGTGATAGATAGTAATGATAGTGTAGATAGTGTTGATAGTGATAGATCGTGTAGAACGTGTAGATAGTGTTGATAGTAATGATAGTGTAGATAGTAATGATAGATAGTGATAGTTATGATAGTGATAGATAGTGTAGATAGTGATAGATAGTGTGGATAGATAGTGATAGTAATGATAGCTAGTGTAGATAGTGATAGATAGTAATGATAGTGTAGATAGTAATGATAGATAGTGATAGTTATGATAGTGATAGATAGTGATAGATAGTGTAGATAGTGTTGATAGTGTAGATAGTAATGATAGTAATGATAGTGTTGATTGTGTAGATAGTGCAGATAGTGATAGATAGTGTAGATAGTGTAGATAGTGTAGATAGTGTTGATAGTGTAGATAGTGTAGATAGTAATGATAGTGTAGATAGTGTAGATAGTGTTGATAGTGTAGATAGTGTAGATAGTGTAGATAGTAATGATAGTGTAGATAGTGTAGATAGTTATAGATAGTGTAGATAGTGATAGATAGTGTAGATAGTGTTGATAGTAATGATAGTGTAGATAGTAATGATAGATAGTGATAGTTATGATAGTGATAGATAGTGTAGATAGTGTAGATAGTAATGATAGTAATGATAGTGTAGATAGTGTAGATAGTGTAGATAGTGTTGATAGTGTTGATAGTGTAGATAGTGTAGATAGTGTAGATAGTAATGATAGTGTAGATAGTGTAGATAGTTATAGATAGTGTAGATAGTGATAGATAGTGTAGATAGTGTTGATAGTAATGATAGTGTAGATAGTAATGATAGATATTGATAGTTATGATAGTGATAGATAGTATTAGATAGTGTAGATAGTGTTGATAGTGTAGATAGTGTAGATAGTAATGATAGTAATGATAGTGTAGATAGTGTTGATAGTGTAGATAGTGTAGATAGTGTTGATAGATAGTGATAGTAATGATAGTGTTGATAGTGTAGATAGTGTAGATAGTGATAGATAGTAATGATAGTGTTGATAGTGTTGATAGTGATAGATCGTGTAGAACGTGTAGATAGTGTTGATAGTAATGATAGTGTAGATAGTAATGATAGATAGTGATAGTTATGATAGTGATAGATAGTGTAGATAGTGATAGATAGTGTGGATAGATAGTGATAGTAATGATAGCTAGTGTAGATAGTGATAGATAGTAATGATAGTGTAGATAGTAATGATAGATAGTGATAGTTATGATAGTGATAGATAGTGATAGATAGTGTAGATAGTGTTGATAGTGTAGATAGTAATGATAGTAATGATAGTGTTGATTGTGTAGATAGTGCAGATAGTGATAGATAGTGTAGATAGTGTAGATAGTGTAGATAGTGTTGATAGTGTAGATAGTGTAGATAGTAATGATAGTGTAGATAGTGTAGATAGTGTTGATAGTGTAGATAGTGTAGATAGTAATGATAGTGTAGATAGTGTAGATAGTTATAGATAGTGTAGATAGTGATAGATAGTGTAGATAGTGTTGATAGTAATGATAGTGTAGATAGTAATGATAGATAGTGATAGTTATGATAGTGATAGATAGTGTAGATAGTGTCGATAGTAATGATAGTAATGATAGTGTAGATAGTGTAGATAGTGTAGATAGTGTTGATAGTGTTGATAGTGTAGATAGTGTAGATAGTAATGATAGTGTAGATAGTGTAGATAGTGTTGATAGTGTAGATAGTGTAGAAAGTGTAGACAGTTATAGATAGTGTAGATAGTGATAGATAATGTACATAGTGTTGATAGTGTAGATAGTGTTGATAGTAATGATAGTATAGATAGTAATGATAGATAGTGATATTTATGATAGTGATAGATAGTGATAGATAGTGTAGATAGTGTTGATTGTGTAGATAGTGTAGATAGTGTAGATAGTGTAGTGTAGATAGTGTAGATAGTGATAGATAGTGTAGATAGTGTTGATAGTGTAGATAGTGTAGATAGTGTTGATAGTGTAGATAGTGTTGATAGTGTAGATAGTGTAGATAGTGTAGTGTAGATAGTGTAGATAGTGATAGATAGTGTAGATAGTGTTGATAGTGTAGATAGTGTTGATAGTGTAGATAGTGTTGATAGTGATAGATAGTGTAGATAGTGTTGATAGTGTAGATAGTGTTGATCGTAATGATAGTGTTGATAGTGTAGATAGTGTAGATAGTGTAGATAGTGTAGATAGTGTTGATAGTAATGATAGTGTAGATAGTAATGATAGATATTGATAGTTATGATAGTGATAGATAGTATTAGATAGTGTAGATAGTGTTGATAGTGTAGATAGTGTAGATAGTAATGATAGTAATGATAGTGTAGATAGTGTTGATAGTGTAGATAGTGTAGATAGTGTTGATAGATAGTGATAGTAATGATAGTGTTGATAGTGTAGATAGTGTAGATAGTGATAGATAGTAATGATAGTGTAGATAGTGTTGATAGTGATAGATCGTGTAGAACGTGTAGATAGTGTTGATAGTAATGATAGTGTAGATAGTAATGATAGATAGTGATAGTTATGATAGTGATAGATAGTGTAGATAGTGATAGATAGTGTGGATAGATAGTGATAGTAATGATAGCTAGTGTAGATAGTGATAGATAGTAATGATAGTGTAGATAGTAATGATAGATAGTGATAGTTATGATAGTGATAGATAGTGATAGATAGTGTAGATAGTGTTGATAGTGTAGATAGTAATGATAGTAATGATAGTGTTGATTGTGTAGATAGTGCAGATAGTGATAGATAGTGTAGATAGTGTAGATAGTGTAGATAGTGTTGATAGTGTAGATAGTGTAGATAGTAATGATAGTGTAGATAGTGTAGATAGTGTTGATAGTGTAGATAGTGTAGATAGTGTAGATAGTAATGATAGTGTAGATAGTGTAGATAGTTATAGATAGTGTAGATAGTGATAGATAGTGTAGATAGTGTTGATAGTAATGATAGTGTAGATAGTAATGATAGATAGTGATAGTTATGATAGTGATAGATAGTGTAGATAGTGTAGATAGTAATGATAGTAATGATAGTGTAGATAGTGTAGATAGTGTAGATAGTGTTGATAGTGTTGATAGTGTAGATAGTAATGATAGTAATGATAGTGTAGATAGTGTAGATAGTGTTGATAGTGTAGATAGTGTAGAAAGTGTAGACAGTTATAGATAGTGTAGATAGTGATAGATATTGTACATAGTGTTGATAGTGTAGATAGTGTTGATAGTAATGATAGTATAGATAGTAATGATAGATAGTGATATTTATGATAGTGATAGATAGTGATAGATAGTGTAGATAGTGTTGATTGTGTAGATAGTGTAGATAGTGTAGATAGTGTAGTGTAGATAGTGTAGATAGTGATAGATAGTGTAGATAGTGTTGATAGTGTAGATAGTGTAGATAGTGTTGATAGTGTATATAGTGTTGATAGTGTAGATAGTGTAGATAGTGTAGTGTAGATAGTGTAGATAGTGATAGATAGTGTAGATAGTGTTGATAGTGTAGATAGTGTTGATAGTGTAGATAGTGTTGATAGTGATAGATAGTGTAGATAGTGTTGATAGTGTAGATAGTGTTGATCATAATGATAGTGTTGATAGTGTAGATAGTGTAGATAGTGTTGATAGTAATGATAGTGTAGATAGTAATGATAGATAGTGATAGTTATGATAGTGATAGATAGTGATAGATAGTGTAGATAGTGTTGATAGTGTAGATAGTAATGATAGTAATGATAGTGTTGATTGTGTAGATAGTGCAGATAGTGATAGATAGTGTAGATAGTGTAGATAGTGTTGATAGTGTAGATAGTGTTGATAGTGTAGATAGTGTTTATAGTAATGATAGTGTAGATAGTAATGATAGATAGTGATAGATAGTGTAGATAGTGTTGATAGTGTAGATAGTGTAGATAGTGTAGATAGTAATGATAGTGTTGATAGTGTAAATAGTGTTGATAGTGTAGATAGTATAGATAGTGTTGATAGTTTTGATAGTGTAGATAGTGTAGATAGTGTTAATAGTGTAGATAGTGTTGATAGTGTAGATAGTGTAGATAGTGTTGATAGTGTAGATAGTGTTGATAGTGTAGATAGTGTAGATAGTGTAGTGTAGATAGTGTAGATAGTGATAGATAGTGTAGATAGTGTTGATAGTGTAGATAGTGTTGATAGTGTAGATAGTGTTGATAGTGATAGATAGTGTAGATAGTGTTGATAGTGTAGATAGTGTTGATAGTAATGATAGTGTTGATAGTAGAGATAGTGTTGATAGTGTAGATAGTGTAGATAGTGTAGATAGTGTAAATAGTGTTGATAGTAATGATAGTGTAGATAGTAATGATAGATAGTGATAGTTATGATAGTGATAGATAGTGATAGATAGTGGTAGATAGTGTTGATAGTGTAGATAGTGTTGATAGTGTAGATAGTGTTGATAGTAATGACATTGTAGATAGTAATGATAGATAGTGATAGTTATGATAGTGATAGATAGTGATAGATAGTGTTGATAGTGTTGATAGATAGTAATAGTAATGATAGATAGTGATAGATAGTGATAGATAGTGTAGATAGTGATAGATAGTGATAGATAGTGTAGATAGTGTTGATAGTGTAGATAGATAGTGATAGTTATGATAGTGATAGATAGTGATAGATAGCGTAGATAGTGTTGATAGTGTAGATAGTGTTGATAGTGTTGATAGATAGTGATAGATAGTGTAGATAGTGATAGATAGTAATGATAGTGTTGATAGTGCAGATAGTGTAGATAGTGTAGATAGTAATGATAGTGTTGATAGTGTAGATAGTGTAGATAGTGTTGATAGTGTAGATAGTGTAGATAGTGTTGATAGTAATGATAGTGTAGATAGTAATAGTTATGATAGTGATAGATAGTGTAGATAGTGTAGATAGTGTTGATAGTGTAGATAGTGTTGATAGTGTAGATAGTGTAGATAGTGTAGTGTAGATAGTGTAGATAGTGATAGATAGTGTAGATAGTGTTGATAGTGTAGATAGTGTTGATAGTGTAGATAGTGTTGATAGTGATAGATAGTGTAGATAGTGTTGATAGTGTAGATAGTGTTGATCGTAATGATAGTGTTGATAGTGTAGATAGTGTAGATAGTGTAGATAGTGTAGATAGTGTTGATAGTAATGATAGTGTAGATAGTAATGATAGATATTGATAGTTATGATAGTGATAGATAGTATTAGATAGTGTAGATAGTGTTGATAGTGTAGATAGTGTAGATAGTAATGATAGTAATGATAGTGTAGATAGTGTTGATAGTGTAGATAGTGTAGATAGTGTTGATAGATAGTGATAGTAATGATAGTGTTGATAGTGTAGATAGTGTAGATAGTGATAGATAGTAATGATAGTGTAGATAGTGTTGATAGTGATAGATCGTGTAGAACGTGTAGATAGTGTTGATAGTAATGATAGTGTAGATAGTAATGATAGATAGTGATAGTTATGATAGTGATAGATAGTGTAGATAGTGATAGATAGTGTGGATAGATAGTGATAGTAATGATAGCTAGTGTAGATAGTGATAGATAGTAATGATAGTGTAGATAGTAATGATAGATAGTGATAGTTATGATAGTGATAGATAGTGATAGATAGTGTAGATAGTGTTGATAGTGTAGATAGTAATGATAGTAATGATAGTGTTGATTGTGTAGATAGTGCAGATAGTGATAGATAGTGTAGATAGTGTAGATAGTGTAGATAGTGTTGATAGTGTAGATAGTGTAGATAGTAATGATAGTGTAGATAGTGTAGATAGTGTTGATAGTGTAGATAGTGTAGATAGTGTAGATAGTAATGATAGTGTAGATAGTGTAGATAGTTATAGATAGTGTAGATAGTGATAGATAGTGTAGATAGTGTTGATAGTAATGATAGTGTAGATAGTAATGATAGATAGTGATAGTTATGATAGTGATAGATAGTGTAGATAGTGTAGATAGTAATGATAGTAATGATAGTGTAGATAGTGTAGATAGTGTAGATAGTGTTGATAGTGTTGATAGTGTAGATAGTGTAGATAGTGTAGATAGTAATGATAGTGTAGATAGTGTAGATAGTTATAGATAGTGTAGATAGTGATAGATAGTGTAGATAGTGTTGATAGTAATGATAGTGTAGATAGTAATGATAGATATTGATAGTTATGATAGTGATAGATAGTATTAGATAGTGTAGATAGTGTTGATAGTGTAGATAGTGTAGATAGTAATGATAGTAATGATAGTGTAGATAGTGTTGATAGTGTAGATAGTGTAGATAGTGTTGATAGATAGTGATAGTAATGATAGTGTTGATAGTGTAGATAGTGTAGATAGTGATAGATAGTAATGATAGTGTTGATAGTGTTGATAGTGATAGATCGTGTAGAACGTGTAGATAGTGTTGATAGTAATGATAGTGTAGATAGTAATGATAGATAGTGATAGTTATGATAGTGATAGATAGTGTAGATAGTGATAGATAGTGTGGATAGATAGTGATAGTAATGATAGCTAGTGTAGATAGTGATAGATAGTAATGATAGTGTAGATAGTAATGATAGATAGTGATAGTTATGATAGTGATAGATAGTGATAGATAGTGTAGATAGTGTTGATAGTGTAGATAGTAATGATAGTAATGATAGTGTTGATTGTGTAGATAGTGCAGATAGTGATAGATAGTGTAGATAGTGTAGATAGTGTAGATAGTGTTGATAGTGTAGATAGTGTAGATAGTAATGATAGTGTAGATAGTGTAGATAGTGTTGATAGTGTAGATAGTGTAGATAGTAATGATAGTGTAGATAGTGTAGATAGTTATAGATAGTGTAGATAGTGATAGATAGTGTAGATAGTGTTGATAGTAATGATAGTGTAGATAGTAATGATAGATAGTGATAGTTATGATAGTGATAGATAGTGTAGATAGTGTCGATAGTAATGATAGTAATGATAGTGTAGATAGTGTAGATAGTGTAGATAGTGTTGATAGTGTTGATAGTGTAGATAGTGTAGATAGTAATGATAGTGTAGATAGTGTAGATAGTGTTGATAGTGTAGATAGTGTAGAAAGTGTAGACAGTTATAGATAGTGTAGATAGTGATAGATAATGTACATAGTGTTGATAGTGTAGATAGTGTTGATAGTAATGATAGTATAGATAGTAATGATAGATAGTGATATTTATGATAGTGATAGATAGTGATAGATAGTGTAGATAGTGTTGATTGTGTAGATAGTGTAGATAGTGTAGATAGTGTAGTGTAGATAGTGTAGATAGTGATAGATAGTGTAGATAGTGTTGATAGTGTAGATAGTGTAGATAGTGTTGATAGTGTAGATAGTGTTGATAGTGTAGATAGTGTAGATAGTGTAGTGTAGATAGTGTAGATAGTGATAGATAGTGTAGATAGTGTTGATAGTGTAGATAGTGTTGATAGTGTAGATAGTGTTGATAGTGATAGATAGTGTAGATAGTGTTGATAGTGTAGATAGTGTTGATCGTAATGATAGTGTTGATAGTGTAGATAGTGTAGATAGTGTAGATAGTGTAGATAGTGTTGATAGTAATGATAGTGTAGATAGTAATGATAGATATTGATAGTTATGATAGTGATAGATAGTATTAGATAGTGTAGATAGTGTTGATAGTGTAGATAGTGTAGATAGTAATGATAGTAATGATAGTGTAGATAGTGTTGATAGTGTAGATAGTGTAGATAGTGTTGATAGATAGTGATAGTAATGATAGTGTTGATAGTGTAGATAGTGTAGATAGTGATAGATAGTAATGATAGTGTAGATAGTGTTGATAGTGATAGATCGTGTAGAACGTGTAGATAGTGTTGATAGTAATGATAGTGTAGATAGTAATGATAGATAGTGATAGTTATGATAGTGATAGATAGTGTAGATAGTGATAGATAGTGTGGATAGATAGTGATAGTAATGATAGCTAGTGTAGATAGTGATAGATAGTAATGATAGTGTAGATAGTAATGATAGATAGTGATAGTTATGATAGTGATAGATAGTGATAGATAGTGTAGATAGTGTTGATAGTGTAGATAGTAATGATAGTAATGATAGTGTTGATTGTGTAGATAGTGCAGATAGTGATAGATAGTGTAGATAGTGTAGATAGTGTAGATAGTGTTGATAGTGTAGATAGTGTAGATAGTAATGATAGTGTAGATAGTGTAGATAGTGTTGATAGTGTAGATAGTGTAGATAGTGTAGATAGTAATGATAGTGTAGATAGTGTAGATAGTTATAGATAGTGTAGATAGTGATAGATAGTGTAGATAGTGTTGATAGTAATGATAGTGTAGATAGTAATGATAGATAGTGATAGTTATGATAGTGATAGATAGTGTAGATAGTGTAGATAGTAATGATAGTAATGATAGTGTAGATAGTGTAGATAGTGTAGATAGTGTTGATAGTGTTGATAGTGTAGATAGTGAATGATAGTAATGATAGTGTAGATAGTGTAGATAGTGTTGATAGTGTAGATAGTGTAGAAAGTGTAGACAGTTATAGATAGTGTAGATAGTGATAGATAATGTACATAGTGTTGATAGTGTAGATAGTGTTGATAGTAATGATAGTATAGATAGTAATGATAGATAGTGATATTTATGATAGTGATAGATAGTGATAGATAGTGTAGATAGTGTTGAGGTGTGTGTAGATAGTGTAGATAGTGTAGATAGTGTAGTGTAGATAGTGTAGATAGTGATAGATAGTGTAGATAGTGTTGATAGTGTAGATAGTGTAGATAGTGTTGATAGTGTGTGTGATAGTGTAGATAGTGTAGATAGTGTAGTGTAGATAGTGTAGATAGTGATAGATAGTGTAGATAGTGTTGATAGTGTAGATAGTGTTGATAGTGTAGATAGTGTTGATAGTGATAGATAGTGTAGATAGTGTTGATAGTGTAGATAGTGTTGATCATGAATGATAGTGTTGATAGTGTTGATAGTGTAGATAGTGTTGATAGTAATGATAGTGTAGATAGTAATGATAGATAGTGATAGTTATGATAGTGATAGATAGTGATAGATAGTGTAGATAGTGTTGATAGTGTAGATAGTAATGATAGTAATGATAGTGTTGATTGTGTAGATAGTGCAGATAGTGATAGATAGTGTAGATAGTGTAGATAGTGTTGATAGTGTAGATAGTGTTGATAGTGTAGATAGTGTTTATAGTAATGATAGTGTAGATAGTAATGATAGATAGTGATAGATAGTGTAGATAGTGTTGATAGTGTAGATAGTGTAGATAGTGTTTATAGTAATGATAGTGTAGATAGTAATGATAGATAGTGATAGATAGTGTAGATGGTGTTGATAGTGTTGATAGTGTAGATAGTAATGATAGTGAATGTTAGTGTAGATATTAATGATAGTGTTGATAGTGTAAATAGTGTTGATAGTGTTGATAGTGTAGATAGTGATAGATAGTGTAGATAGTGTTGATAGTGTAGATAGATAGTGATAGTTATGATAGTGATAGATAGTGATAGATAGCGTAGATAGTGTTGATAGTGTAGATAGTGTTGATAGTGTTGATAGATAGTGATAGATAGTGTAGATAGTGATAGATAGTAATGATAGTGTTGATAGTGCAGATAGTGTAGATAGTGTAGATAGTAATGATAGTGTTGATAGTGTAGATAGTGTAGATAGTGTTGATAGTGTAGATAGTGTAGATAGTGTTGATAGTAATGATAGTGTAGATAGTAATAGTTATGATAGTGATAGATAGTGTAGATAGTGTAGATAGTTTTGATAGTAATGAAAGTAATGATAGTGTTGATTGTGTAGATAGTGTTGATAGTGTAGATAGTGATAGATAGTGTAGATAGTGTTGATAGTGTTGACAGTAATGATAGTGTAGATAGTAATGATAGATAGGGATAGATAGTGTAGATAGTGTTGATAGTGTAGATGGTTATAGATAGTGTAGATAGTGTAGATAGTTATAGATAGTGTAGATAGTGTAGATAGTGTTGATAGTAATGATAGTGTAGATAGTAATGATAGATATTGATAGTTATGATAGTGATAGATAGTATTAGATAGTGTAGATAGTGTTGATAGTGTAGATAGTGTAGATAGTAATGATAGTAATGATAGTGTAGATAGTGTTGATAGTGTAGATAGTGTAGATAGTGTTGATAGATAGTGATAGTAATGATAGTGTTGATAGTGTAGATAGTGTAGATAGTGATAGATAGTAATGATAGTGTTGATAGTGTTGATAGTGATAGATCGTGTAGAACGTGTAGATAGTGTTGATAGTAATGATAGTGTAGATAGTAATGATAGATAGTGATAGTTATGATAGTGATAGATAGTGTAGATAGTGATAGATAGTGTGGATAGATAGTGATAGTAATGATAGCTAGTGTAGATAGTGATAGATAGTAATGATAGTGTAGATAGTAATGATAGATAGTGATAGTTATGCTAGTGATAGATAGTGATAGATAGTGTAGATAGTGTTGATAGTGTAGATAGTAATGATAGTAATGATAGTGTTGATTGTGTAGATAGTGCAGATAGTGATAGATAGTGTAGATAGTGTAGATAGTGTTGATAGTGTAGATAGTGTTGATAGTGTAGATAGTGTTTATAGTAATGATAGTGTAGATAGTAATGATAGATAGTGATAGATAGTGTAGATAGTGTTGATAGTGTAGATAGTGTAGATAGTAATGATAGTAATGATAGTGTAGATAGTAATGATAGTGTTGATAGTGTAAATAGTGTTGATAGTGTTGATAGTGTAGATAGTGTAGATAGTGTAGATAGTAATGATAGTGTAGATAGTGTTGATAGTGTAGATGGTGTTGATAGTGTAGATAGTGTAGATAGTAATGATAGTGTAGATAGTGTAGATAGTGTTGATAGTGTAGATAGTGTAGATAGTGTAGATAGTAATGATAGTGTAGATAGTGTAGATAGTTATAGATAGTGTAGATAGTGATAGATAGTGTAGATAGTGTTGATAGTAATGATAGTGTAGATAGTAATGATAGATAGTGATAGTTATGATAGTGATAGATTGTGTAGATAGTAATGATAGTAATGATAGTGTAGATAGTGTAGATAGTGTAGATAGTGTTGATAGTGTTGATAGTGTAGATAGTGTAGATAGTAATGATAGTGTAGATAGTGTAGATAGTGTTGATAGTGTAGATAGTGTAGATAGTGTAGATAGTTATAGATAGTGTAGATAGTGATAGATAATGTACATAGTGTTGATAGTGTAGATAGTGTTGATAGTAATGATAGTATAGATAGTAATGATAGATAGTGATATTTATGATAGTGATAGATAGTGATAGATAGTGTAGATAGTGTTGATTGTGTAGATAGTGTAGATAGTGTAGATAGTGTAGATAGTGTAGTGTAGATAGTGTAGATAGTGATAGATAGTGTAGATAGTGTTGATAGTGTAGATAGTGTAGATAGTGTTGATAGTGTTGATAGTGTAGATAGTGTAGATATTGTAGTGTAGATAGTGTAGATAGTGATAGATAGTGTAGATAGTGTTGATAGTGTAGATAGTGTTGATAGTGTAGATAGTGTTGATAGTTATAGATAGTGTAGATAGTGTTGATAGTGTAGATAGTGTTGATCGTAATGATAGTGTTGATAGTGTAGATAGTGTAGATAGTGTTGATAGTGTAGATAGTGTTGATAGTAATGATAGTGTAGATAGTAATGATAGATAGTGATAGTTATGATAGTGATAGATAGTGATAGATAGTGTAGATAGTGTTGATAGTGTAGATAGTAATGATAGTAATGATAGTGTTGATTGTGTAGATAGTGCAGATAGTGATAGATAGTGTAGATAGTGTAGATAGTGTTGATAGTGTAGATAGTGTTGATAGTGTAGATAGTGTTTATAGTAATGATAGTGTAGATAGTAATGATAGATAGTGATAGATAGTGTAGATAGTGTTGATAGTGTAGATAGTGTAGATAGTGTTTATAGTAATGATAGTGTAGATAGTAATGATAGATAGTGATAGATAGTGTAGATGGTGTTGATAGTGTTGATAGTGTAGATAGTAATGATAGTAATGTTAGTGTAGATATTAATGATAGTGTTGATAGTGTAAATAGTGTTGATAGTGTTGATAGTGTAGATAGTGTAGATAGTGTAGATAGTAATGATAGTAATGATAGTGTAGATAGTGTTGATAGTGTAGATAGTGTTGATAGTGTAGATAGTGTAGATAGTAATGATAGTGTAGATAGTGTAGATAGTGTTGATAGTGTAGATAGTGTAGATAGTGTAGATAGTAATGATAGTGTAGATAGTGTAGATAGTTATAGATAGTGTAGATAGTGATAGATAGTGTAGATAGTGTTGATAGTAATGATAGTGTAGATAGTAATGATAGATATGGATAGTTATGATAGTGATAGATAGTGTAGATAGTGTAGATAGTAATGATAGTGTAGATAGTGTAGATAGTGTAGATAGTGTTGATAGTGTTGATAGTGTTGATAGTGTAGATAGTGTAGATAGTAATGATCGTGTAGATAGTGTAGATAGTGTTGATAGTGTAGATAGTGTAGATAGTTATAGATAGTGTAGATAGTGATAGATAATGTAGATAGTGTTGATAGTGTAGACAGTGTTGATAGTAATGATAGTATAGATAGTAATGATAGATAGTGATATTTATGATAGTGATAGATAGTGATAGATAGTGTAGATAGTGTTGATTGTGTAGATAGTGTAGATAGTGTTGATAGTGTAGATAGTGTTGATAGTGTAGATAGTGTTGATAGTAATGATAGTGTAGATAGTAATGATAGATAGTGTATATAGTGATAGATAGTGTAGATAGTGTAGATAGATAGTGATAGTTATGATAGTGATTGATAGTGATAGATAGTGTAGATAGTGTTCATAGTGTAGATAGTGTAGATAGTGTTCATAGTGTAGATAGTAATGATAGTAATGATAGTGTAGATAGTTATAGATAGTAATGATAGTAACGATAGTAATGATAGTGTAGATAGTGTAGATAGTGTTGATAGTGTAGATAGTGTAGATAGTGTTGATAGTGTAGATAGTGATAGATAATGTAGATAGTGTAGATAGTGTTGATAGTGTAGATAGTGTTGATAGTGTAGATAGTGTTGATAGTAATGATAGTGTAGATAGTTATGATAGTGTAGATAGTGATAGTGTAGATAGTGTAGATAGATAGTGATAGATAGTGATAGTGTAGATAGTGATAGATGGTGTAGATAGATAGTTATAGATAGTGTAGATAGTGTAGATAGATAGTTATAGATAGTGTAGATAGTGTAGATAGATAGTTATAGATAGTGTAGATAGTGTTGATAGTAATGATAGTGTTGATAGATAGTGTTGATAGTGTAGATAGTAATGATAGTGTTGATAGATAGTGTAGATAGTAATGATAGTGTTGATAGATAGTGTTGATAGTGTAGATAGTAATGATAGTGTAGATAGTGTAGATAGTGTAGATAGTGTAGATAGTGTAGATAGATAGTTATAGATAGTGTAGATAGTGTAGATAGATAGTTATAGATAGTGTAGATAGTGTAGATAGTGTAGATAGTGTAGATAGATAGTTATAGATAGTGTAGATAGTGTAGATAGATAGTTATAGATAGTGTAGATAGTGTAGATAGATAGTTATTGATAGTGTAGATAGTGTAGATAGATAGTTATAGATAGTGTAGATAGTGTAGATAGTAATGATAGTGTTGATAGATAGTGTTGATAGTCTAGATAGTAATGATAGTGTTGGTAGATAGTGTAGATAGATAGTTATAGATAGTGTAGATAGTGTAGATAGATAGTTATAGATAGTGTAGATAGTGTAGATAGATAGTTATTGATAGTGTAGATAGTGTAGATAGTGTAGATAGTAATGATAGTGTTGATAGATAGTGTTGATAGTGTAGATAGTAATGATAGTGTTGATAGATAGTGTTGATAGTGGGTTATAGATAGTGTAGATAGTTTAGATAGATAGTTATAGATAGTGTAGATAGATAGTTATAGATAGTGTAGATAGTGTAGATAGTAATGATAGTGTTGATAGATAGTGTTGATAGTATAGATAGTAATGATAGTGTTGATAGATAGTGTTGATAGTGTAGATAGTAATGATAGTGTTGATAGATAGTGTAGATAGATAGTTATAGATAGTGTAGATAGTGTAGATAGATAGTTATAGATAGTGTAGATAGTAATGATAGTGTTGATAGATAGTGTTGATAGTGTAGATAGTAATGATAGTGTTGATAGATAGTGTTGATAGTGTAGATAGTAATGATAGTGTTGATAGATAGTGTAGATAGATAGTTATAGATAGTGTAGATAGTGTAGATAGATAGTTATAGATAGTGTAGATAGATAGTTATAGATAGTGTTGATAGTGTAGATAGTAATGATAGTGTTGATAGATAGTGTTGATAGTGTAGATAGTAATGATAGTGTTGATAGATAGTGTAGATAGATAGTTATAGATAGTGTAGATAGTGTAGATAGATAGTTATAGATAGTGTAGATAGTGTAGATAGATAGTTATAAATAGTGTAGATAGTGTAGATAGATAGTAATGATAGTGTTGATAGATAGTGTAGATAGATAGTTATAGATAGTGTAGATAGTGTAGATAGATAGTTATAGATAGTGTAGATAGTGTAGATAGATAGTTATAGATAGTGTAGATAGTGTAGATAGATAGTTATAGATAGTGTAGATAGTGTAAATAGTGTAGATAGATAGTTATAGATAGTGTAGATAGTGTAGATAGATAGTTATAGATCGTGTAGATAGATAGTTATAGATAGTGTAGATAGTGTAGATAGTGTAGATAGATAGTTATAGATAGTGTAGATAGTGTAGATAGATAGTTATAGATAGTGTAGATAGTGTAGATAGATAGTTATAGATAGTGTAGATAGTGTAGATAGATAGTTATAGATAGTGTAGATAGATAGTTATAGATAGTGTAGATAGATAGTTATAGATAGTGTAGATAGTGTAGATAGATAGTTGTAGATAGTGTAGATAGTGTAGATCGATAGTTATAGATAGTGTAGATAGATAGTTATAGATAGTGTAGATAGTGTAGATAGATAGTTATAGATAGTGTAGATAGATAGTTATATATAGTGTAGATAGTGTAGATAGATAGTTATAGATAGTGTAGATAGTGTAGATAGATAGTTATAGATAGTGTAGATAGTGTAGATAGATAGTTATAGATAGTGTAGATAGATAGTTATAGATAGTGTAGATAGTGTAGATAGATAGTTATAGATAGTGTAGATAGTGTAGATAGATAGTTATAGATAGTTATAGATAGTGTAGATAGATAGTGTAGATAGTGTAGATAGATAGTTATAGATAGTGTAGATAGTGTAGATAGTTATAGATAGTGTAGATAGTGTAGATAGATAGTTATAGATAGTGTAGATAGTGTAGATAGTGTAGATAGTGTAGATAGATAGTTATAGATAGTGTAGATAGTTATAGATAGTGTAGATAGTGTAGATAGTTATAGATAGTGTAGATAGTGTAGATAGTTATAGATAGTGTAGATAGTGTAGATAGATAGTTATAGATAGTGTAGATAGTTATAGATAGTGTAGATAGTGTAGATAGTTATAGATAGTGTAGATAGATAGTTATAGATAGTGTAGATAGTGTAGATAGATAGTTATAGATAGTGTAGATTGTGTAGATAGTGTTAACAGGATGAAGAAGCGGCGATCTTTATTTAAAAACCCTAAAAATAAACCAGTCAGATGTTATATATATATAAACACACAGTCCAGTTCCTGAACACTTTGAGACTCTTAATTTATAACCTTGTTATATATATATATAAACACACAGTCCAGTTCCTAAACACTTTGAGACTCTTAATTTATAACCTTGTTATATATATATATAAACACACAGTCCAGTTCCTGAACACTTTGAGACTCTTAATTTATAACCTTGTTATATATATATATATATAAACACACAGTCCAGTTCCTAATCACTTTGAGACTCTTAATTTATAACCTTGTTATATATATATATAAACACACAGTCCAGTTCCTGAACACTTTGAGACTGTTAATTTATAACCTTGTTATATATATATATAAACACACAGTCCAGTTCCTGAACACTTTGAGACTGTTAATTTATAACCTTGTTATATATATATATAAACACACAGGAACAGTTTCGATAGAAGAAAGAAAGCAAGATCACACACCTGTAAAGGTGAGGTACTGATTATCTGAACACAGAACTCTGAAAACAAGGACATGACAGTCTGGGGGGGGGGGGGGGGGGGGGCCGTGTCCGAATACCCACACCGGCGCTGTCAATATTACGCAGATGGGTGTGGAAATAAAAACGTTTGAAAATTGTAGTGTTTTAAATGTTATACACATTTGGGGCTTTATCACCTAGTAGAATTCACTGAACTCTATTGAGGAAGAGACTGGTATTTATCTGGTAGAATCGCTCCTCAGATGATCCCTTCTCAGTGTGGATGAGGGTAGGATGTTGTTGTGTTGCTCACTGCATATATTTATACTAAACACTACAGTCTAAATACTATGTAGTATAATTAGTACACAGTATGTCGTTTTAGTAAGTAGTACTGGAAGACAGATTTCAGACACTGCCCAAACACTTCCTGTCTTCTAGTCTGGCAGCGGTGGTGTTGAGTGTCCAGCAGGTGGCAGAGAAGAGAGTGACTTCATGTCCCCAGAGAGAGTTCTGTCCAGGTAAGGTAACGTTAGTATGTAGTAGAGTAGAACACATGTAAAACCTTGCATTATTGTGTTGGTTTTAATAGAGATAAGAATGATAGAAAACAGCCGTGTTGATCTAGTGTAGTGTATATCTATGTCTGTGTAGAGGCTGCTGCTTGTGCTGAAGTCCTCTGTGTGCAACAAGAACCACATCCTCAATCTAACCCTATATATACACACACACACACACGCACGCACGCACACACACACACACACACACACACACACACACACACACACACCACACACACACACACACACACACACACACACACACACACACACACACACACACACACACACACACACACACACACACACACACACACACACACACAGTAACCTAGCCCTGACTGATTATGTACACACACACATTATCTCTCACTGTCTCTGTCTGTCTGTCTGTCTCTCTCTCTCTCCTCTCTCTGTCCTCTCTCCTCTCTCTCTCTCTCTCTCCTCTCTGTCTCTCCTCTCTCTCCTCTCTCTCTCTCCTCTCTCCACTCTCTCTCCTCTCTGTCTCTTCTCTCTCTGTCTCTCCTCTCTCCACTCTCTCTCTCTCTCTCTCCTCTCTCTCTCCTCTCTCTCTCCTCTCTCTGTCCTCTCTCTCTCTCTCTCCTCTCTCTGTCTCTCCTCTCTGTCTCTCTCTCTCTCTCTCTCTCTGTCCTCTCTCTGTCCTCTCTCCTCTCTGTCTCTCCTCTCCTCTCTCTCCTCTCTGTCCTCTCTGTCTCTCCTCTCTCCACTCTCTCTCTCTCTCCTCTCTCTCTCTCTCTCCTCTCTCTGACCTCTCTCTCTCTCTCTCTCTCTCTCCTCTCTGTCTCTCCTCTCCTCTCTCTCCTCTCTGTCCTCTCTGTCTCTCCTCTCTGTCTCTCCTCTCTCCACTCTCTCTCTCTCTCTCTCTCTCTCTCTCTCTCTCTCTCCTCTCTCTGTCTGTCTCTCTCTCTCCTCTCTCTCCTCTCTCTCCCTCCTCTCTCCACTCTCTCTCCTCTCTGTCTCTTCTCTCTCCTCTCTGTCTCTCTCTCTCTCTCCTCTCTGTCTCTCCTCTCTCCTCTCCTCTCTCTCTCTCTCCTCTCTCTCTGTCCTCTCTCTCTCTCCTCTCTCTCCTCTCCTCTCCTCTCTGTCCTCTCTCTGTCCTCTCTCTGTCCTCTTAGTGATGTATATACATTAAATCCAGTGCATTGAAGCGGTAGTAGCATCACCAGTGCTAACACAGCTTGGTAGATAATATAAAAGTGATCAGTATCAATATAATAAATCAATGTGTAATATTGACCTATACATCATGGCCCCCTGTGAGACTGACTGAGTGACTGGAGTCTTCAGTGGCAATAACAACTGGGTCAGAACAGAAATATGGTGCAGGGATAAGCATGCATGTCCCTACTAGTCCTGCTTGTAGAGCACAGTAAACATATCATCATCATACATCACCTTCATCATTACCATCATCATTACCATCATCGTCATCACCATCATCATCATCATCATCATTACCATCATCATCATCATATATCATCATCATCATCACCATCACCATCATCACCATCATCATCACCATCATCATCATAATCATCATCATTACCATCATCATCATCATTACCATCATCATCACCATCATCATTACCATCACCATCATCATTACCATCATCATCATCATCACCATCATCATTACCATCATCATCATCATCAGCATCATCATCATCATCATCACCATCATCATCAGCATCATCATCATCATCATCATCATCAACATCATCACCATCACCATCATCATCATCATCATCATCATCATTACCATCATCATCACCATCATCATCATCATCATTACCATCATCACCATCATCATTACCATCACCATCATCATCATCACCATCATCATCATCATCATTATCACCATTACCATCATCATCATCATCATTACCATCATCTTCATCAGAGTTCAGTAGTAATCAGGAATTGAGAGGGAGTCACTGTTCATTAGCTGGTTATTAGTTCAACTCCCTCTTTTGGCTGGACCTTGTTATTGGTTCAAGTCCTTTTGGCTGAACAGGTTATTGGTTCAAGTCCTTTTGGCTGAACCAGCTTATTGGTTCAAGTCCTTTTGGCTGAACCAGCTTATTGGTTCAAGTCCTTTTGGCTGGACCTTGTTATTGGTTCAAGTCCTTTTGGCTGGACCTTGTTATTGGTTCAAGTCCTTTTGGCTGGACCTTGTTATTGGTTCAAGTCCTTTTGGCTGAACCAGCTTATTGGTTCAATTTCCTCTTTTGGCTGAACCAGCTTATTGGTTCAAGTCCTTTTGGCTGAACCAGCTTATTGGTTCAAGTCCTTTTGGCTGGACCAGCTTATTGGTTCAAGTCCTTTTGGCTGAACCAGCTTATTGGTTCAATTTCCTCTTTTGGCTGAACCAGGTTATTGGCTCAAGTCCCTCTTTTGGCTGAACCAGGTTATTGGCTCAAGTCCCTCTTTTGGCTGAACCAGCTTATTGGCTCAAGTCCCTCTTTTGGCTGGACCTTGTTATTGGTTCAAGTCCTTTTGGCTGGACCTTGTTATTGGTTCAAGTCCTTTTGGCTGGACCTTGTTATTGGTTCAAGTCCTTTTGGCTGAACCAGCTTATTGGTTCAATTTCCTCTTTTGGCTGAACCAGCTTATTGGTTCAAGTCCTTTTGGCTGAACCAGCTTATTGGTTCAAGTCCTTTTGGCTGGACCAGCTTATTGGTTCAAGTCCTTTTGGCTGAACCAGCTTATTGGTTCAATTTCCTCTTTTGGCTGAACCAGGTTATTGGCTCAAGTCCCTCTTTTGGCTGAACCAGGTTATTGGCTCAAGTCCCTCTTTTGGCTGAACCAGCTTATTGGCTCAAGTCCCTCTTTTGGCACTCTCCTGTACTTGGCATTGGCACTCTATTATGGTACTGTCTTTTGTCCATATAAACACCAAAGTCTGTTGTTCATGGGCCATATACAGTATGTCTGTTGTTCATGGGCCATATACAGTATGTCTGTTGTTCATGGGCCATATACAGTATGTCTGTTGTTCATGGGCCATATACAGTATGTCTGTTGTTCATGGGCCATATACAGTATGTCTGTTGTTCATGGGCCATATACAGTATGTCTGTTGTTCATGGGCCATATACAGTATGTCTGTTGTTCATGGGCCATATACAGTATGTCTGTTGTTCATGGGCCATATACAGTATGTCTGTTGTTCATGGGCCATATACAGTATGTCTGTTGTTCATGGGCCATATACAGTATGTCTGTTGTTCATGGGCCATATACAGTATGTCTGTTGTTCATGGGCCATATACAGTATGTCTGTTGTTCATGGGCCATATACAGTATGTCTGTTGTTCATGGGCCATATATGTCTGTTTTTAGTTTCTGGCCTCAGTACCATCTGGAGTTTTAGGGTCAAACTAGGTTTTTAGTGAAAACAGGGGTTAGGGTTCAAAGGTCAAACTAGGTCTCTAGTGAAAACAGGGGTTAGGGTTCAGAGGTCAAACTAGGTCTCTAGTGAAAACAGGGGTTAGGGTTCAGAGGTCAAACTAGGTTTTTAGTGAAAACAGGGGTTAGGGTTCAGAGGTCAAACTAGGTCTCTAGTGAAAACAGGGGTTAGGGTTCAGAGGTCAAACTAGGTCTCTAGTGAAAACAGGGGTCAGGGTTCAGAGGTCAAACTAGGTCTCTACTGAAAACAGGGGTTAGGGTTCAGAGGTCAAACTAGGTCTCTAGTGAAAACTGGGGTTAGGGTTCAGAGGTCAAACTACGTATCTACTGAAAACAGGGGTTAGGGTTCAGAGGTTAAACTATGTCTCTACTGAAAACAGGTTTAGGGTTCAGAGGTCAAACTAGGTCTCTAGTGAAAACAGGGGTCAGGGTTCAGAGCAAGCATTATTATCATCATTATTATAATTATTATTCATATAATTAATATAACATTATTATTATCATTATTGTTATAACTGGTCCTATGTACAGAGCGGTAGTGAAGTCGGAGTATACAGGCGATCATATTGACTCACTCTACTAAATGGAAGCTTTTGAAAATACTTAAAAAATAGATTTTTTTTCCCCCGTGAAGTTGATCAACTTGATTTTATAAAATCCCGTCTGATGCAGCTGAAGTCTCGTGTGCTTGAATCAGAGCTGGTCACTATGGAAATGGATAGGTCTGCCGCGATTGGTTGTTTTCACTTCCCCCGGCAGCGATTAGAGGGGAAGGGTGATGACATCACCAGCCCAGAGCTATCTGCCCAATCAGAGAAGAGGGCGGGAAAGAAAGTCCAGTCCTCTGAAAAAAAAAACGTGATGGGTTGATGTGGAGTTTTGTCGGCGGCTCTCTGTGATCTGATTGGCTGTAAGGCACTGCGAGGGAGTGGTCAGGAGAGGTCAGTCATGCTGAGGCTCATGGGTAGTCCTGGTCGGAGGTAAGGGACACGGGGACAGTCAGGAGGGTGAGAGAAGTCAGGGGTAAGAACACGGCCGTTCTCCCCAGAGGACCCCGTGATGGACAGCCTGGCCTTACTCCTCATGGCATCTGTAAATGTCATCTACACACACACACACACACACACACACACACACACACACACACACACACACACACACACACACACACACACACAGACACACACACACACACACACACAAACAAAATAAAAAATGCAATGGTCAGGGTCAGCTCCACTTGCTGTAGAAATATAAATGTATAGATATGTAAAATGTAGAAATGCAGTATGTAGAAATGCAGTATGTTGAAATCTAGAAATGCAATATGTAGTAAATGTAGTATGTAGTAAATGTAGTATGTAGTACATGCAGTAAATGTAGTATGTAGTAAATGCAGTATGTAGTAAATGCAGTATGTAGTAAATGTAGTATGTAGTAAATGTAGTATGTAGTAAATGCAGTATGTAGTAAATGTAGTATCTAGTAAATGCAGTATGTAGTAAATGTAGTAAATGCAGTATGTAGTAAATGCAGTATGTAGTAAATGTAGTATCTAGTAAATGCAGTATGTATGTAGTAAAGGCAGTATGTGGTATGTAGTAAATGCAGTAAATGTAGTATGTAGTATATAGTAAATGTAGTATGTAGTAAATGCAGTAAATGTAGTATGTAGTAAATGCAGTATGCAGTCTGTAATAAATGCAGTAAATGCAGTAAATGTAGTATGTAGTCAATGTATATGTAATAAATGCAGTATGTAGTAAATGTAGTATGTAGTAAATGTAGTATGTAGTAAATGTAGTAAATGTATATGTAGTAAATGTAGTATGTTGTAAATTTAGGATGTAGTAAATGCAGTATGTAGTATGTAGTATGTAGTAAATGCAGTAAATGTAGTATGTAGTAAATGTAGTATGTAGTAAATGTAGTATGTAATAAATGTAGTAAATGTATATGTAATAAATGTAGTATGTAGTAAATGTATGTAGTAAATGTAGTACATTTAGTATGTAGGAAATGCAGTATGTAGGAAATGCATATGTAGTAAATGCATTATGTAGTAAATGTATAAATGCAGTATGTGGTAAATGCAGTATGTAGTAAATGCAGTATGTAGTAAATACAGAAATGCAATATGTAGTAAATCTAGAAATGCAGTATGTAATAAATATAGTATGTGGTAAATGCAGTATGTAGTAAATGCAGTAAATGTAGTCAGTGTAGTAAAGGCAGTAAATTTAGTAAGTAGTAAATTAAGTATTTAATAAATGTAGTATGAGGTAAATGCAGTATGTAGTAAATGTGGTAAATGCAGTAAATGCAGTACATGTAGTATGTAGTCAATGCAGTATGTAGTATGTAGTAAATAGAGTATGTAATAAATGTAGTATGTGGTAAATGCAGTATGTAGTAAATGTAGTAAATGCAGTAAATGCAGTAAATGCAGTAAATGCAGTAAATGCAGTAAATGTAGTATGTAGTATGTAGTAAAAAGGTAGTATGTAGTAAAAACAGTAAATGTAGAATGTAGTCAATGTAGTAAATGCAGTAAATGTAGAAGTGCAGTATCGAGTAAATGTAGTAAATTCAATAAATGCAATAAATGCAGTAAATGTAGTAAATTCAATAAATGTAGTAAATGCAGTATGTAGTAAATGTAGAAGTGCAGTATGTAGTCGATGTAGAAATGCAGTATGTAGTAAATGTAGTATGTAGTAAATGTAGTATGTGGTAAATGCAGCACTTAGAAAATGCAGTATGTAGAAAATGCAGAATGTAGTAAATGTGGTATGTAGTAAATGCAGTATGTAGTAACTGCAGTATGTAGTAAATGTAGTGTGTAGTAAATGTAGTGTGTAGTAAATGTAGTATGTAGTAAATGTAGTATGTAGTAAATGCAGTATGTAGTAAATGTAGTATGTAGTAAATGCAGTATGTAGTAAATGTAGTGTGTAGTAAATGTAGTATGTTGTAAATGCAGTATGTAGTAAATGTAGTATGTAGTAAATGTAGTATGTAGTAAATGTAGTATGTAGTAAATGCAGTATGTAGTAAATGTTGAAAATGTAGCAAATGCAGTATGAAGTAAATGTAGTATATAGTATGTAGCAAATGTAGTATGTGGTAAATGAGGTACTTAGAAAATGCAGTATGTAGGAAATGCAGTATGTAGAAAATGCAGAATGTTATACGTAATAAATGCAGTATGCAGTATGTAGTAAATGCAAAACGTGTGTGACAGTATGGTGTATGACAGTATGGTGTATGACAGTATGGTGTGTGACAGTATGGTGTGTTACAGTATGGTGTGTGACAGTATGGTGTATGACAGTATGGTGTATGACAGTATGGTGTATGACAGTGTGGTGTATGACAGTGTGGTGTGTTACAGTATGGTGTGTTACAGTATGGTGTATGACAGTATGGTGTATGACAGTATGGTGTATGACAGAATAGTGTGTTACAGTATGGTGTGTTACAGTATGGTGTATGACAGTATGGTGTGTGACAGTATGGTGTGTGACAGTATGGTATGTTACAGTATGGTGTGTGACAGTATGGTGTATGAAAGTGTGGTGTATGACAGTATGGTGTGTGACAGTATGGTGTATGACAGTATGGTGTGTGACAGTATGGTGTGTTACAGTATGGTGTATGACAGTATGGTGTATGACAGTGTGTTGTATGACAGTATGGTGTATGACAGTATGGTGTGTGACAGTTTGGTGTGTTACAGTATGGTGTATGACAGTGTGGTGTGTGACAGTATGGTGTGTTACAGTATGGTGTGTGACAGTATGGTGTATGACAGTATGGTATGTTACAGTATGGTGTATGACAGTATGGTGTATGACAGTGTGGTGTATGACAGTATGGTGTGTGACAGTATGGTGTGTGACAGTATGGTGTATGACAGTATGGTGTGTGACAGTATGGTGTATGACAGTATGGTGTATGACAGTATGGTGTGTGACAGTATGGTGTGTATGACAGTATGGTGTGTATGACAGTATGGTGTATGACAGTATGGTGTGTGACAGTATGGTGTATGACAGCATGGTGTATGCCAGTATGGTGTGTGACAGTATGGTGTATGACAGTATGGTGTGTTACAGCATGGTGTATGACAGTATGGTGTATGACAGTATGGTGTGTGACAGTATGGTGTATGACAGTATGGTGTGTTACAGTATGGTGTGTTACAGTATGGTGTGTTACAGTATGGTGTATGACAGTATGGTGTGTGACAGTATGGTGTATGCCAGTATGGTGTGTGACAGTATGGTGTGTTACAGTATGGTATGTTACAGTATGGTGTGTATGACAGTATGGTGTATGACAGTATGGTGTGTGACAGACAGTATGGTGTGTTACAGTGTGGTGTATGACAGTATGGTGTGTGACAGTATGGTGTGTTACAGTATGGTGTGTGACAGTATGGTGTCTGACAGTATGGTGTATGACAGTATAGTGTGTATGACAGTATGGTGTATGACAGTATGGTGTGTTACAGTATGGTGTGTGACAGTATGGTGTGTGACAGTATGGTGTATGCCAGTATGGTGTGTGTGACAGTATGGTGTGTGACAGTATGGTGTGTTATAGTATGGTGTATTACAGTATGGTGTATGACAGTATGGTGTATGACAGTATGGTGTATGACAGTATGGTGT
>NC_138294.1:6492500-6495000 GCF_965601325.2 Salmo salar
TGGCTGAAAACGAACTAGTATCCAGTTGTTGTTGCCCATGGTGGAATCATCTCTCACCCGCTGAATAAAAAACGGAATGGTAAAAATGTACTGGAGACCAACCATTAGTATTTATGAGCACTTTTGAGTTGTTTCATAAGAAAAAGTCTGAGATGACTCCAACCCTGTAGCTAGCTGGCAAGCCATGACTCCAACCCTGTAGCTAGCTGGCAAGCCATGACTCCAATCCTGTAGCTAGCCGGCAAGCCATGACTCCAATCCTGTAGCTATCTGGCAAGCCATGACTCCAACCCTGTAGCTAGCTGGCAAGCCATGACTCCAACCCTATAGCTAGCCGGCAAGCCATGACTCCAACCCTGTAGCTAGCCGGCAAGCCATGACTCCAACCCTGTAGCTAGCTGGCAAGCCATGACTCCAATCCTGTAGCTAGCTGGCAAGCCATGACTCCAATCCTGTAGCCAGCCGGCAGGCCAAGACTCCAACCCTGTAGCTAGTTGGCAAGCCATGACTCTAACCCTGTAGCTAGCTGGCAAGCCATGACTCCAACCCTGTAGCCAGCCGGCAGGCCAAGACTCCAACCCTGTAGCTAGTTGGCAAGCCATGACTCTAACCCTGTAGCTAGCTGGCAAGCCATGACTCCAACCCTGTAGCTAGCCGGCAAGCCATGACTCCAACCCTGTAGCTAGCCGGCAAGCCATGACTCCAACCCTGTAGCTAGCCGGCAAGCCATGACTCCAATCCTGTAGCTAGCTGGCAAGCCATGACTCTAATCCTGTAGCTAGCTGGCAAGCCATGACTCTAACCCTGTAGCTAGCTGGCAAGCCATGACTCCAACCCTGTAGCTAGCTGGCAAGCCATGACTCCAATCCTGTAGCTAGCTGGCAAGCCATGACTCCAACCCTGTAGCTAGCCGGCAAGCCATGACTCCAACCCTGTAGCCAGCCGGCAAGCCATGACTCAACCCTGTAGCCAGCCGGCAAGCCATGACTCCAACCCTGTAGCCAGCCGGCAAGCCATGACTCTAACCCTGTAGCTAGCCGGCAGGCCATGACTCCAACCCTGTAGCCAGCCGGCAAGCCATGACTCCAATCCTGTAGCTAGCTGGCAAGCCATGACTCTAACCCTGTAGCCAGCCGGCAAGCCATGACTCTAACCCTGTAGCTAGCCGGCAGGCCATGACTCCAACCCTGTAGCCAGCCGGCAAGCCATGACTCCAACCCTGTAGCTAGCCGGCAAGCCATGACTCCAATCCTGTAGCTAGCTGGCAAGCCATGACTCCAACCCTGTAGCTAGCCGGCAAGCCATGACTCCAACCCTGTAGCCAGCCGGCAAGCCATGACTCCAACCCTGTAGCCAGCCGGCAAGCCATGACTCTAACCCTGTAGCTAGCCGGCAGGCCATGACTCCAACCCTGTAGCCAGCCGGCAAGCCATGACTCCAATCCTGTAGCTAGCTGGCAAGCCATGACTCTAACCCTGTAGCCAGCCGGCAAGCCATGACTCTAACCCTGTAGCTAGCCGGCAGGCCATGACTCCAACCCTGTAGCCAGCCGGCAAGCCATGACTCCAACCCTGTAGCTAGCTGGCAAGCCATGACTCCAACCCTGTAGCCAGCCGGCAAGCCATGACTCCAACCCTGTAGCTAGCTGGCAAGCCATGACTCCAACCCTGTAGCCAGCCGGCAAGCCATGACTCCAACCCTGTAGCTAGCCGGCAAGCCATGACTCCAACCCTGTAGCTAGCCGGCAAGCCATGACTCCAACCCTGTAGCTAGCCGGCAAGCCATGACTCCAACCCTGTAGCTAGCTGGCAAGCCATGACTCCAACCCTGTAGCTAGCTGCCAAGCCATGACTCCAACCCTGTAGCCAGCCGGTAAGCCATGACTCCAACCCTGTAGCTAGCTGGCAAGCCATGACTCCAACCCTGTAGCTAGCTGGCAAGCCATGACTCCAACCCTGTAGCTAGCCGGCAAGCCATGACTCCAACCCTGTAGCTAGCTGGCAGGCCATGACTCCAATCCTGTAGCCAGCTGGCAAGCCCACCTTGGTGACAATGTTACTGCGTGGGAATCTTAGATTTGTATTTTAATTTTAAAATAACTGTCATTGAAGTTGGTGGTAACTACCGATTTCAGATCCGAGGAGAGAAAATTGTGTTTCGTTAAGGGCCCAGAGTGACCAAGAAGGCTCAACCAATCACCCTACGGATATTATTGACTTTGCCTCCGGGCATCCTATGAAGGGAAATGTAACGTACTGGTTGTGTGTGTGTGTGTGTGTGTGTGTTGTGTGTAGACAGTGTGTAGTACTGTGGTGTGTTCTGTGTTAAACAGTACTGCATGTGAACAGCGTTCTCATCAACTCAAACCACACCTTTATTTACCCTGCTAGCCAATGGGGTGTCGTTTGTAAAGTTGAATCATCTTAAATGTTTTAACAATCTGATTTATTTTCGGACATCTGATTTATAAGGACATTTTTTATAATTTTTTAATTTTTTG
>NC_138294.1:6500000-6550000 GCF_965601325.2 Salmo salar
AGCCCTAGCCCTAAACCCTAAACCCTAGCCCAACCCCTAGCCCTAACCCTAAACCCTAACCCAACCATCCTTCCTCAGTACCCTGATATTCCCTAGCCCAACCCCTAGCCCTAGCCCAACCCCTAACCCTAGCCCTAAACCCTAACCCCTAGCCCTAACCCTAAACCCCTAACCCCTAGCCCAACCCCTAGCCCAACCCCTAACCCCTAGCCCTAGCCCTAACCCTAGCCCTAACCCCTAGCCCTAGCCCAACCCCTAGCCCTAACCCTAACCCCTAACCCCTAGCCCAACCCCTAGCCCTAACCCTAAACCCTAACCCCTAGCCCAACCCCTAACCCTAACCCTAAACCCTAACCCCTAGCCCAACCCATAGCCCTAACCCTAAACCCTAACCCCTAGCCCAACCCCTAGCCCTAACCCTAAACCCTAACCCCTAGCCCTAACCCCTAGCCCTAACCCAACCATCCTTCCTCAGTACCCTGATATTCCCTAGCCCAACCCCTAGCTCTAACCCTAACCCCTAACCCAACCCCTAGCCCTAACCCTAAACCCTAACCCAACCATCCTTCCTCAGTACCCTGATATTCCCTAGCCCAACCCCTAGCCCTAACCCTAAACCCCAAGCCCTAACCCTAAACCCCTAGCCCAACCCCTAGCCCTAACGCTAAACCCTAGCCCAACCATCCTCCCTCAGTACCCTGATATTCCCTAGCCCTAACCCCTAGCCCTAACCCTAACCCTAACCCCAACCATCCTTCCTCAGTACCCTGATATTCCCTAGCCCAACCCCTAGCCCTAACCCTAAACCCAACCCCTAGCCCTAACCCTAACCCCAACGCTGATCTTGACCCTCAGAGTATGGCTGCCCTAACCCTAACCCTAACCCCTAGCCCTAACCCTAAACCCAACCCTGATCTTGACCCTCAGAGTATGGCTGCCCTAACCCTAAACCCAACCATCCTTCCTCAGTACCCTGATATTCCCTAGCCCAACCCCTAGCCCTAACCCTAAACCCCAAGCCCTAACCCTAAACCCCTAGCCCAACCCCTAGCCCTAACGCTAAACCCTAACCCAACCATCCTCCCTCAGTACCCTGATATTCCCTAGCCCTAACCCCTAGCCCTAACCCTAACCCTAAACCCAACCATCCTTCCTCAGTACCCTGATATTCCCTAGCCCAACCCCTAGCCCTAACCCTAAACCCAACCCCTAGCCCTAACCCTAACCCCAACGCTGATCTTGACCCTCAGAGTATGGCTGCCCTAACCCTAACCCTAACCCCTAGCCCTAACCCTAAACCCAACCATCCTTCCTCAGTACCCTGATATTCCCTAGCCCAACCCCTAGCCCTAACCCTAACCCTAAACCCAACCATCCTTCCTCAGTACCCTGATGTTCCCTAGCCCAACCCCTAGCCCAACCCCTAACCCTAACCCCTAGCCCTAAACCCTAACCCTAAACCCTAACCCCAACCATCTTTCCTCAGTACCCTGATATTCCCTAGCCCAACCCCTAGCCCTAAACCCTAGCCCTAAACCCTAACCCTAAACCCTAACCCCAACCATCCTTCCTCAGTACCCTGATATTCCCTAGCCCAACCCCTAGCCCTAACCCTAACCCTAAACCCAACCATCCTTCCTCAGTACCCTGATGTTCCCTAGCCCAACCCCTAGCCCTAACCCTAACCCTAACCCTAAACCCTAACCCCAACCATCCTTCCTCAGTACCCTGATATTCCCTAGCCCAACCCCTAACCCTAACCCTAACCCTAACCCCTAACCCCTAGCCCTAACCCTAACCCTAACCCCAACCCTGATCTTGACCCTCAGAGTATGGCTGCCCTAACCCCTAACCCAACCCCTAGCCCTAACCCTAACCCTAACCCCTAACCCCTAGCCCTAACCCTAACCCCTAACCCCTAACCCAACCCCTAGCCCTAACCCTAACCCCAACCCTGATCTTGACCCTCAGAGTATGGCTGCCCTAACCCCTAACCCAACCCCTAGCCCTAACCCTAACCCTAACCCCTAACCCCTAGCCCTAACCCTAACCCCTAACCCCTAACCCAACCCCTAGCCCTAACCCTAACCCTAACCCCAACCCTGATCTTGACCCTCAGAGTATGGCTGCTCCAAATCAACCCAGGCATTAGCGAAAACATTCTCTCTTCAGCCAATCAGGAAGAAGCAAGATAACTATTGGTCTGAAGCCCATCCCTAGGTACCGCAGGGGTTTATTGTGACCAGCCACTAAGAACTATGGGTAATGTAGTCCTGTGGCCAGCCACTAAGAACATTAGGTGGTGTAGTTCTGTTGCCAGCTGCTAAGAACTCTGGGGTAGTGTAGTCTTCCCTAGGCTTACAGGTGGTCAGAGTTGGGGATAGGGAGTACTATACTGTACTATATTATACTACACTAATATAAACCGCTGTCTTTCAGATCATCAGGGTAGGTATGATACTATAACAACAGTAGACATATTGTTATACTATACTGTAATATACTATAATATACTATACTATAATATACTATGCTATACTATACTAGCCTGTATATAAACCGGTGTGTTTCAGGTCATCAGGGTAGTTAAGATGCTATAACAACATTAGTGGACATATTGTTATACTATACTACACTATACTATGCTATACTATGCTATGCTATGCTATGCTATACTATGCTATGCTATGCTGTACTATGCTATGCTATGCTATACTATACTATACTATACTGGCCTGTATATAAACCACTGTGTTTCAGGTCATCAGGGTAGGTAAGATACTATAACAACATTAGAGGACATATTGTTTTACTATGCTATGCTATACTATGCTATGCTATGCTATGCTATACTATGCTATGCTATGCTATGCTCTACTATACTATGCTATGCTATACTATGCTATACTATGCTATGCTATGCTATACTATGCTATGCTATGCTATGCTATACTATGCTATGCTATACTATACTGGCCTGTATATAAACCACTGTGTTTCAGGTCATCAGGGTAGGTAAGATACTATAACAACATTAGAGGACATATTGTTATACGATAATATACTATACTATACTATGCTATACTATGCTATGCTATGCTATGCTATGCTATGCTGTACTATGCTATGCTATGCTATGCTATACTATACTATACTATACTGGCCTGTATATAAACCACTGTGTTTCAGGTCATCAGGGTAGGTAAGATACTATAACAACATTAGAGGACATATTGTTTTACTATGCTATGCTATGCTATGCTATACTATGCTATGCTATGCTATACTATACTATGCTATGCTATGCTATGCTATACTATGCTATGCTATGCTCTACTATACTATGCTATGCTATGCTATGCTATGCTATACTATGCTCTACTATGCTCTACTATACTATGCTATGCTATGCTATACTATGCTATGCTATGCTATACTATGCTGGCCTGTATATAAACCGCTGTGTTTCAGGTCATCAGGGTAGGTAAGATACTATAACAACATTAGAGGACATATTGTTATACTATCTCACCCACCTTAATGGGGATCCTTTTGGTGTGGCGATGCCGTATCCTTTAGAGTCCAGGTTCCCTCCCACCTTCATGGTGTCGCAGGGTTTCCTCTGCTCGATGTACTCGTTCATGGTGGACTCCAGAAGGTACGCGTACTTCCCCTTGGACTTCCTGACTCTCAGCACCCCTTCCGCTGTCTTCTTCACAAACGGAGACGGCTCTGCCGACTTCATGTACTGCCACATCTTGTCAAACAGTGCAATCTTCGACCTCTGTTGAGAGACAACACATTAGAACTACACTCTAACCTCTACACCCGCCACATCTTGTAAAACAGCAATATCTTCGACCTCTGTAGAGGGACAACACATTAGAACTACACTCTAACCTCTACACCCGCCACATCTTGTAAAACAGCAATATCTTCGACCTCTGTTGAGAGACAACACATTAGAACTACACTCTAACCTCTACACCCGCCACATCTTGTAAAACAGCAATATCTTCGACCTCTGTAGAGGGACAACACATAAGAACTACACCTTAGGGTAGGACGGTATACAGTATTTTACTATATACAGGTTTTGATACACAGACCAGTGTATTTTACTATATAGAGGTTTTGATAAACAGACCAGTGTATTTGACTATATACAGGTTTTGATAAACAGACCAGTGTATTTTACTATATACAGGTTTTGATAAACAGACCAGTGTATTTTACTATATACAGGTTTTGATAAACAGACCAGTGTATTTGACTATATACAGGTTTTGATAAACAGACCAGTGTATTTTACTATATACAGGTTTTGATAAACAGACCAGTGTATTTTACTATATACAGGTTTTGATAAACAGACCAGTGTATTTGACTATATACAGGTTTTGATAAACAGACCAGTGTATTTTACTATATACAGGTTTTGATAAACAGACCAGTGTATTTGACTATATACAGGTTTTGATAAACAGACCAGTGTATTTGACTATATACAGGTTTTGATCCACAGGGTTTTGATAAACAGACCAGTGTATTTGACTATATACAGGTTTTGATAAACAGACCAGTGTATTTGACTATATACAGGTTTTGATCCACAGGGTTTTGATACACAGACCTGTGTATTTGACTATATACAGGTTTTGATCCACAGGGTTTTGATACACAGACCAGTGTATTTGACTATATACAGGTTTTGATCCACAGGGTTTTGATACACAGACCAGTGTATTTTACTATATACAGGTTTTGATAAACAGACCAGTGTATTTTACTATATACAGGTTTTGATAAACAGGGTTTTGATAAACAGACCAGTGTATTTGACTATATACAGGTTTTGATCCACAGGGTTTTGATCCACAGACCAGTGTATTTGACTATATACAGGTTTTGATCCACAGGGTTTTGATACACAGACCAGTGTATTTGACTATATACAGGTTTTGATAAACAGACCAGTGTATTTGACTATATACAGGTTTTGATCCACAGGGTTTTGATACACAGACCTGTGTATTTTACTATATACAGGTTTTGATCCACAGGGTTTTGATACACAGACCAGTGTATTTGACTATATACAGGTTTTGATCCACAGGGTTTTGATCCACAGACCAGTGTATTTGACTATATACAGGTTTTGATCCACAGGGTTTTGATCCACAGACCAGTGTATTTGACTATATACAGGTTTTGATCCACAGGGTTTTGATCCACAGACCAGTGTATTTTACTATATACAGGTTTTGATCCACAGGGTTTTGATCCACAGACCAGTGTATTTTACTATATACAGGTTTTGATCCACAGGGTTTTGATACACAAACCAGTGTATTTGACTATATACAGGTTTTGATCCACAGGGTTTTGATAAACAGGGTTTTGATCCACAGACCAGTGTATTTGACTATATACAGGTTTTGATCCACAGGGTTTTGATCCACAGACCTGTGTATTTGACTATATACAGGTTTTGATCCACAGGGTTTTGATACACAGACCAGTGTATTTGACTATATACAGGTTTTGATAAACAGGGTTTTGATCCACAGACCAGTGTATTTGACTATATACAGGTTTTGATCCACAGGGTTTTGATCCACAGGGTTTTGATACACAGACCAGTGTATTTGACTATATACAGGTTTTGATCCACAGGGTTTTGATCCACAGGGTTTTGATCCACAGGGTTTTGATCCACAGGGTTTTGATCCACAGGGTTTTGATCCACAGGGTTTTGATCCACAGGGTTTTGATCCACAGGGTTTTGATCCACAGACCAGTGTATTTTACTATATACAGGTTTTGATCCACAGGGTTTTGATCCACAGGGTTTTGATACACAGACCAGTGTATTTGACTATATACAGGTTTTGATCCACAGGGTTTTGATCCACAGACCAGTGTATTTGACTATATACAGGTTTTGATAAACAGGGTTTTGATCCACAGACCAGTGTATTTGACTATATACAGGTTTTGATCCACAGGGTTTTGATCCACAGACCAGTGTATTTGACTATATACAGGTTTTGATCCACAGGGTTTTGATCCACAGGGTTTTGATCCACAGGGTTTTGATCCACAGGGTTTTGATCCACAGGGTTTTGATCCACAGGGTTTTGATCCACAGACCAGTGTATTTGACTATATACAGGTTTTGATCCACAGGGTTTTGATCCACAGACCAGTGTATTTGACTATATACAGGTTTTGATCCACAGGGTTTTGATCCACAGGGTTTTGATCCACAGACCAGTGTATTTGACTATATACAGGTTTTGATCCACAGGGTTTTGATCCACAGGGTTTTGATCCACAGGGTTTTGATCCACAGGGTTTTGATCCACAGGGTTTTGATCCACAGACCAGTGTATTTGACTATATACAGGTTTTGATCCACAGGGTTTTGATCCACAGGGTTTTGATCCACAGGGTTTTGATCCACAGGGTTTTGATCCACAGACCTGTTTGTGTTGTTACTTTACATTCTATAAAGGTATTTCAATGTTTGACTTGTTTTGGATGAAACAACATTTTAACCTCCATACAGTTCTCTGTTTCTAAAACTACAATCTGTAACAAACACTGGACTGCGTTTTGTAGAAACCCTTTGCCAAAGTTTTAAAAAAATGTCTTGCTTAGAAGGAGGGCGATTTGAGCTTCTGCACACACACACACACACACACACACACACACACACACACACACACACACACACACACACACACACACACACACACACACACACACACACACACACACACACACACTTCACACACACACACACACACACACACACACACACACACACACACACACTGCACACACACTTCACACACACACACACACACACACACTGCACACACACACGCACACGCACACACACACACACACACACACACACACACACACACACACACACACACACTTCACAGAGTAGACAAATCCTAACGGAAATATGCAAATAAATGCTAGAACACGCCAATAGGATCTCACTAGCTCGTGCTTGGCTCCGCCCACTACGATTAGTTTGCTCCTGTTGGAGACGACAGGCTCCGCCCTATATTGGGTCATAAAAATACTGGATACCAGATCAGCATTCTGATTGGCTGGGCCTGGCTCCCCAGTGGCAGTAGTGTAGGCCAAGATCAGCATTCTGATTGGCTGGGCCTGGCTCCCCAGTGGCAGTAGTGTAGGCCAAGATCAGCATTCTGATTGGCTGGGCCTGGCTCCCCAGTGGCAGTGGGCGGGCCAAGATCAGCATGTTCATTCTGATTGGCTGGGCCTGGCTCCCAAGTCAACATCAAATCAAATGAATTGGTCCATACACGTGTTTAGCAGATGTTATTGGTCACATGGTTAGCAGATGTTATTGGTCACATGGTTAGCAGATGTTATTGGTCACATGGTTAGCAGATGTTATTGGTCACATGGTTAGCAGATGTTATTGGTCCATACACGTGTTTAGCAGATGTTATTGGTCACATGGTTAGCAGGTGTTATTGGTCACATGGTTAGCAGATGTTATTGGTCACATGGTTAGCAGATGTTAATGGTCACATGGTTAGCAGATGTTATTGGTCACATGGTTAGCAGATGTTATTGGTCACATGGTTAGCAGATGTTATTGGTCACATGGTTAGCAGATGTTATTGGTCACATGGTTAGCAGATGTTATTGGTCACATGGTTAGCAGATGTTATTGGTCACATGGTTAGCAGATGTTATTGGTCACATGGTTAGCAGATGTTAATGGTCACATGGTTAGCAGGTGTTAATGTGAGTGTAGGGAAATGCTTGTGTTTCTAGCTCCGACAGTGCAGTAATATCTAACTAGTAATATCTAACTAGTAATATCTAACTAGTAATATCTAACTAGTAGTATCTAACTAGTAGTATCTAACTGGTAATATCTAACTAGTAATATCTAACTAGTAGTATCTAACTAGTAGTATCTAACTAGTAATATCTAACTAGTAATATCTAACTAGTAGTATCTAACTAGTAATATCTAACTAGTAATATCTAACTAGTAATATCTAGCTAGTAATATCTAACTAGTAGTATCTAACAGTTTCACAGCATAAACCCAAAATACACATAAAGTAAGGAATGGATTAGGAATATATACATATATGTCAGAGCGTCATTGGACTAAGACACAGTGGCGTAGCATAGAATACAGTATATACATACGAGATGGGGGATGCAATATTTATTCATAAGTGGGCAGACCTATGCCCACCCAGGCCCTCCCAGGCCCACCCATGCCCACCCATAGCCTCTAACCCCTACACCCTAACCCCTGCTGCCTAGTCTCTAACCCCTACACCCTAACCCCTACACCCTAACCCCTGCTGCCTAGCCTCTAACCCCTACACCCTAACCCCTACACCCTAACCCCTGCTGCCTAGCCTCTAACCCCTACACCCTAACCCCTACACCCTAACCCCTGCTGCCTAGCCTCTAACCCCTACACCCTAACCGCTACACCCTTACCCCTGCTGCCTAGCCTCTAACCCCTACACCCTAACCTGCTGCCTAGCCTCTAACCCCTACACCCTAACCTGCTTCCTAGCCTCTAACCTCTACACCCTAACCCCTACACCCTAACCCCTGCTTCCTAGCCTCTAACCCCTACACCCTAACCTGCTTCCTAGCCTCTAACCCCTACACCCTAACCTGCTTCCTAGCCTCTAACTCCTACACCCTAACCCCTACACCCTAACCCCTACACCCTAACCCCTATACCCTAACCCCTACACCCTAACCTGCTTCCTAGCCTCTAACCCCTACACCCTAACCCCTACACCCTAACCCCTACACCCTATCCCCTACTTCCTAGCCTCTAACCCCTACACCCTAACCCCTACACCCTAACCCCTACACCCTAACCTGCTTCCTAGCCTCTAACCCCTACACCCTAACCCCTGCTTCCTAGCCTCTAACCCCTGCTTCCTAGCCTCTAACCCCTACACCCTAACCCCTACACCCTAACCCCTACACCCTACACCCTAACCCCTGCTGCCTAGCCTCTAACCCCTACACCCTAACCCCTACAACCTAACCCCTGCTGCCTAGCCTCTAACCCCTACACCCTAACCCCTACACCCTAACCTGCTTCCTAGCCTCTAACCCCTACACCCTAACCCCTACACCCTAACCCCTACACCCTAACCTGCTTCCTAGCCTCTATCCCCTACACCCTAACCCCTACACCCTAACCCCTGCTGCCTAGCCTCTAACCCCTGCTTCCTAGCCTCTATCCCCTACACCCTAACCCCTGCTGCCTAGCCTCTAACCCCTACACCCTAACCTGCTTCCTAGCCTCTAACCCCTACACCCTAACCTGCTGCCTAGCCTCTAACCCCTACACCCTAACCTGCTTCCTAGCCTCTAACCCCTACACCCTAACCTGCTTCCTAGCCTCTAACCCCTACACCCTAACCTGCTTCCTAGCCTCTAACCCCTACACCCTAACCTGCTTCCTAGCCTCTAACCCCTGCTTCCTAGCCTCTAACCCCTACACCCTAACCTGCTTCCTAGCCTCTAACCCCTACACACTAACCTGCTTCCTAGCCTCTAACCCCTACACCCTAACCTGCTGCCTAGCCTCTAACCCCTACACCCTAACCTGCTTCCTAGCCTCTAACCCCTACACCCTAACCTGCTTCCTAGCCTCTAACCCCTACACCCTAACCCCTACACCCTAACCTGCTTCCTAGCCTCTAACCCCTACACCCTAACCCCTACACCCTAACCTGCTTCCTAGCCTCTAACCCCTACACCCTAACCTGCTTCCTAGCCTCTAACCCCTACACCCTAACCCCTGCTTCCTAGCCTCTAACCCCTGCTTCCGAGCCTCTAACCCCTACACCCTAATCCCTGCTTCCTAGCCTCTAACCCCTACACCCTAACCCCTGCTTCCTAGCCCCTAACCCCTCCCCTAACCCCTGCTGCCTAGCCCCTAACCCCTACACCCTAACCCCTGCTTCCTAGCCTCTAACCCCTACACCCTAACCCCTGCTTCCTAGCCTCTAACCCCTACACCCTAACCTGCTTCCTACACCCTAACCCCTACACCCTAACCCCTACACCCTAACCTGCTTCCTAGCCTCTAACCCCTACACCCTACCTGCTTCCTAGCCTCTAACCCCTACACCCTAACCTGCTGCCTAGCCTCTAACCCCTACACCCTAACCTGCTTCCTAGCCTCTAACCTCTACACCCTAACCCCTGCTGCCTAGCCCTCTATCCCTACACCCTAACCTGCTTCCTAGCCTCTAACCCCTGCTTCCTAGCCTCTAACCCCTACACCCTAATCCCTGCTGCCTAGCCTCTAACCCCTACACCCTAACCCCTACACCCTAACCTGCTTCCTACGCCTCTAACCCCTACACCCTAACCCCTACACCCTAACCTGCTTCCTAGCCTCTAACCCCTACACCCTAACCTGCTTCCTAGCCTCTAACCCCTACACCCTAACCCCTGCTTCCTAGCCTCTAACCCCTGCTTCCGAGCCTCTAACCCCTACACCCTAATCCCTGCCGCCTCTAACCCCTACACCCTAACCCCTGCTTCCTAGCCCCTAACCCCTACACCCTAACCCCTGCTGCCTAGCCCCTAACCCCTACACCCTAACCCCTGCTTCCTAGCCTCTAACCCCTACACCCTAACCCCTGCTTCCTAGCCTCTAACCCCTACACCCTAACCTGCTTCCTACACCCTAACCCCTACACCCTAACCCCTACACCCTAACCTGCTTCCTAGCCTCTAACCCCTACACCCTAACCTGCTTCCTAGCCTCTAACCCCTACACCCTAACCTGCTGCCTAGCCTCTAACCCCTACACCCTAACCTGCTTCCTAGCCTCTAACCTCTACACCCTAACCCCTGCTGCCTACCCTCTATCCCTACACCCTAACCTGCTTCCTAGCCTCTAACCCCTGCTTCCTAGCCTCTAACCCCTACACCCTAATCCCTGCTGCCTAGCCTCTAACCCCTACACCCTAACCTGCTTCCTAGCCTCTAACCCCTACACCCTAACCCCTGCTTCCTAGCCTCTAACCCCTACACCCTAACCCCTGCTTCCTAGCCTCTAACCCCTACACCCTAACCCCTACACCCTAACCCCTACACCCTAACCTGCTTCCTAGCCTCTAACCCTAGTTCATTGTATTGTGGTTGTATTGTGGTTGTGGTTGTACCAGTTCATTGTATTGTGGTTGTACCAGTTCATTGTATTGTGGTTGTATTGTGGTTGTACCAGTGCATTGTATTGTGGTTGTGGTTGTACCAGTTCATTGTATTGTGGTTGTACCAGTGCATTGTATTGTGGTTGTATTGTGGTTGTGGTTGTACCAGTTCATTGTATTGTGGTTGTATTGTGGTTGTACCAGTTCATTGTATTGTGGTTGTATTGTGGTTGTGGTTGTACCAGTGCATTGTATTGTGGTTGTATTGTGGTTGTATTGTGGTTGTATTGTGGTTGTACCAGTGCATTGTGGGCATTGAGTCTATCATGTGTGTGTGTGTGTGTGTGTGTGATATCATACAGGGCCATATTGATTGTGTGTGTGTGTGTGTGTGTGTGTGTGTGTGTGTGTGTGTGTGTGTGTTTATGATATCATACAGGGCCATATTGATTGTGTGTGTGTGTGTGTGTGTGTGTGTGTGTGTGTGTGTGTGTGTGTGTGTGTGTGTGTGTGTGTGTGCGTGTGTGTGTGTTTATGATATCATACAGGGCCATATTGATTGTGTGTGTGTGTGTGTGTGTGTGTGTGTGTGTGTGTGTGTGTGTGTGTGTGTGTGTGTGTGTGTGTGTGTGTGTGTGTGTGTGTGTGTGCGTGTGTGTGTGTTTATGATATCATACAGGGCCATATTGATTGTGTGTGTGTGTGTGTGTGTGTGTGTGTGTGTGTGTGTGTGTGTGTGTGTGTGTGTGTGTGTGTGTGTGTGTGTGTGTGTGTTTATGAGAGTGAGTGATATCATACAGGGCCATATTGATTCTGTGTGTGTGTGTGTGTGTGTGTGTGTGTTTGTGTGTGTGTGTGTGTGTGTTTATGAGTGTGTGTGATATCATACAGGGCCATATTGATTGTGTGTGTGTGTGTGTGTGTGTGTGTGTGTGTGTGTGTGTGTGTGTGTGTGTGTGTGTGTGTGTGTGTGTGTGTGTGTGTGTGTGCCAGGGTATTGGCAACCATTTTGGATTTGGAGTTATTTTTGACTCTGCATCGTTGGGACGGGGTCGTAAGCCAGTATTTAATAGTAAAGTCTCCACCCGTTGTATTGGTGGAGTTATATTGGGCTCCCGAGTGGTGCAGCGGTCTAAGGTGCTGCATCTCAGTGCTGGAGGTGGAACTACAGACCCTGGTTCAATTCCAGGCTGTATCACAACCGGCTGTGATTGGGCGTTCCATAGGGTGGTGCACAGCGTCGTCTGGGTTTGGCCGGGTAGGCCGTCATTGTAAATAAGAATTTGTCCTTTACTGATTTGCCTAGTAAAATAAAAGTATTTGGTGCATGTGACAAATACAATTTGATCTGATTTTGGTTTATGGATTGGAGTCTGACAGCTGTCCATCTAGCCCCACACTGCTCTGGTCTGACTGCTGTCCATCTAGCCCCACACTGCTCTGGTCTGACTGCTGTCCATCTAGCCCCACACTGCTCTGGTCTGACTGCTGTCCATCTAGCCCCACACTGCTCTGGTCTGACTGCTGTCCATCTAGCCCCACACTGCTCTGGTCTGACTGCTGTCCATCTAGCCCCACACTGCTCTGGTCTGACTGCTGTCCATCTAGCCCCACACTGCTCTGGTCTGACTGCTGTCCATCTAGCCCCACACTGCTCTGGTCTGACTGCTGTCCGTCTAGCCCCACACTGCTCTGGTCTGACTGCTGTCCATCTAGCCCCACACTGCTCTGGTCTGACTGCTGTCCGTCTAGCCCCACACTGCTCTGGTCTGACTGCTGTCCATCTAGCCCCACACTGCTCTGGTCTGACTGCTGTCCATCTAGCCCCACACTGCTCTGGTCTGACTGCTGTCCATCTAGCCCCACACTGCTCTGGTCTGACTGCTGTCCATCTAGCCCCACACTGCTCTGGTCTGACAGCTGTCCATCTAGCCCCACACTGCTCTGGTCTGACTGCTGTCCATCTAGCCCCACACTGCTCTGGTCTGACTGACAGCTGTCCATCTAGCCCCACACTGCTCTGGTCTGACAGCTGTCCATCTAGCCCCACACTGCTCTGGTCTGACTGCTGTCCATCTAGCCCCACACTGCTCTGGTCTGACTGCTGTCCATCTAGCCCCACACTGCTCTGGTCTGACTGCTGTCCATCTAGCCCCACACTGCTCTGGTCTGACTGCTGTCCATCTAGCCCCACACTGCTCTGGTCTGACTGCTGTCCATCTAGCCCCACACTGCTCTGGTCTGACTGCTGTCCATCTAGCCCCACACTGCTCTGGTCTGACTGACAGCTGTCCGATCTAGCCCCACACTGCTCTGGTCTGACAGCTGTCCATCTAGCCCCACACTGCTCTGGTCTGACTGCTGTCCATCTAGCCCCACACTGCTCTGGTCTGACAGCTGTCCATCTAGCCCCACACTGCTCTGGTCTGACAGCTGTCCATCTAGCCCCACACTGCTCTGGTCTGACTGCTGTCGATCTAGCCCACACTGCTCTGGTCTGACTGCTGTCCGTCTAGCCCCACACTGCTCTGGTCTGACTGCTGTCCATCTAGCCCCACACTGCTCTGGTCTGACTGCTGTCCATCTAGCCCCACACTGCTCTGGTCTGACAGCTGTCCATCTAGCCCCACACTGCTCTGGTCTGACTGCTGTCCATCTAGCCCCACACTGCTCTGGTCTGACATGTCTGTCCATCTAGCCCCACACTGCTCTGGTCTGACAGCTGTCCATCTAGCCCCACACTGCTCTGGTCTGACTGCTGTCCATCTAGCCCCACACTGCTCTGGTCTGACTGCTGTCCATCTAGCCCACACCCTGTCTGACTGCTGTCCATCTAGCCCCACACTGCTCTGGTCTGACTGCTGTCCATCTAGCCCCACACTGCTCTGGTCTGACTGCTGTCCAGCTAGCCCCACACTGCTCTGGTCTGACTGCTGTCCATCTAGCCCCACACTGCTCTGGTCTGACAGCTGTCCATCTAGCCCCACACTGCTCTGGTCTGACAGCTGTCCATCTAGCCCCACACTGCTCTGGTCTGACTGCTGTCCATCTAGCCCCACACTGCTCTGGTCTACTGCTGTCCATCTGCCCACACTGCTCTGTCTGACAGCTGTCCATCTAGCCCCCACACTGCTCTGGTCTGACAGCTGTCCATCTAGCCCCACACTGCTCTGGTCTGACTGCTGTCCATCTAGCCCCACACTGCTCTGGTCTGACTGCTGTCCATCTAGCCCCACACTGCTCTGGTCTGACTGCTGTCCATCTAGCCCCACACTGCTCTGGTCTGACTGCTGTCCATCTAGCCCCACACTGCTCTGGTCTGACTGCTGTCCATCTAGCCCCACACTGCTCTGGTCTGACTGACAGCTGTCATCATCTAGCCCCACACTGCTCTGGTCTGACAGCTGTCCATCTAGCCCCACACTGCTCTGGTCTGACTGCTGTCCATCTAGCCCCACACTGCTCTGGTCTGACTGCTGTCCATCTAGCCCCACACTGCTCTGGTCTGACTGCTGTCCATCTAGCCCCACACTGCTCTGGTCTGACAGCTGTCCATCTAGCCCCACACTGCTCTGGTCTGACTGCTGTCCATCTAGCCCCACACTGCTCTGGTCTGACTGCTGTCCATCTAGCCCCACACTGCTCTGGTCTGACTGCTGTCCATCTAGCCCCACACTGCTCTGGTCTGACTGCTGTCCATCTAGCCCCACACTGCTCTGGTCTGACTGCTGTCCATCTAGCCCCACACTGCTCTGGTCTGACTGCTGTCCATCTAGCCCCACACTGCTCTGGTCTGACTGCTGTCATCTAGCCCACACTGCTCTGGTCTGACTGCTGTCCATCTAGCCCCACACTGCTCTGGTCTGACTGACTGCTGTCCATCTAGCCCCACACTGCTCTGGTCTGACTGACTGCTGTCCATCTAGCCCCACACTGCTCTGGTCTGACAGCTGTCCATCTAGCCCCACACTGCTCTGGTCTGACAGCTGTCCATCTAGCCCCACACTGCTCTGGTCTGACTGCTGTCGATCTAGCCCCACACTGCTCTGGTCTGACTGCTGTCCGTCTAGCCCCACACTGCTCTGGTCTGACAGCTGTCCATCTAGCCCCACACTGCTCTGGTCTGACAGCTGTCCATCTAGCCCCACACTGCTCTGGTCTGACTGCTGTCCATCTAGCCCCACACTGCTCTGGTCTGACTGCTGTCCATCTAGCCCCACACTGCTCTGGTCTGTATGTCTGTCCATCTAGCCCCACACTGCTCTGGTCTGACTGCTGTCCATCTAGCCCCACACTGCTCTGGTCTGACTGCTGTCCATCTAGCCCCACACTGCTCTGGTCTGACTGCTGTCCATCTAGCCCCACACTGCTCTGGTCTGACAGCTGTCCATCTAGCCCCACACTGCTCTGGTCTGACTGCTGTCCATCTAGCCCCACACTGCTCTGGTCTGACTGCTGTCCATCTAGCCCCACACTGCTCTGGTCTGACAGCTGTCCATCTAGCCCCACACTGCTCTGGTCTGACAGCTGTCCATCTAGCCCCACACTGCTCTGGTCTGACTGCTGTCCATCTAGCCCCACACTGCTCTGGTCTGACTGCTGTCCATCTAGCCCCACACTGCTCTGGTCTGACAGCTGTCCATCTAGCCCCACACTGCTCTGGTCTGACTGCTGTCCAGCTAGCCCACACTGCTCTGGTCTGACTGCTGTCCATCTAGCCCCACACTGCTCTGGTCTGACTGCTGTCCATCTAGCCCCACACTGCTCTGGTCTGACTGCTGTCCATCTAGCCCCACACTGCTCTGGTCTGACTGCTGTCCATCTAGCCCCACACTGCTCTGGTCTGACTGCTGTCCATCTAGCCCCACACTGCTCTGGTCTGACTGACAGCTGTCCATCTAGCCCCACACTGCTCTGGTCTGACAGCTGTCCATCTAGCCCCACACTGCTCTGGTCTGACTGCTGTCCATCTAGCCCCACACTGCTCTGGTCTGACTGCTGTCCATCTAGCCCCACACTGCTCTGGTCTGACTGCTGTCCATCTAGCCCCACACTGCTCTGGTCTGACTGACTGCTGTCCATCTAGCCCCACACTGCTCTGGTCTGACTGACAGCTGTCCATCTAGCCCCACACTGCTCTGGTCTGACAGCTGTCCATCTAGCCCTACACTGCTCTGGTCTGACTAACAGTTGTCCATCTAGCCCCACACTGCTCTGGTCTGACTGCTGTCCATCTAGCCCCACACTGCTGTGGTCTGGCTGCTGTCCATCTAGCCCCACACTGCTCTGGTCTGACTGCTGTCCATCTAGCCCCACACTGCTCTGGTCTGACTGCTGTCCATCTAGCCCCACACTGCTCTGGTCTGACTGCTGTCCATCTAGCCCCACACTGCTCTGGTCTGACTGCTGTCCATCTAGCCCCACACTGCTCTGGTCTGACAGCTGTCCATCTAGCCCCACACTGCTCTGGTCTGACTGACAGCTGTCCATCTAGCCCCACACTGCTCTGGTCTGACAGCTGTCCATCTAGCCCCACACTGCTCTGGTCTGACTGCTGTCCATCTAGCCCCACACTGCTCTGGTCTGACTGCTGTCCATCTTGCCCCACACTGCTCTGGTCTGACAGCTGTCCATCTAGCCCCACACTGCTCTGGTCTGACTGACAGCTGTCCATCTAGCCCCACACTGCTCTGGTCTGACAGCTGTCCATCTAGCCCCCACACTGCTCTGGTCTGACAGCTGTCCATCTAGCCCCACACTGCTCTGGTCTGACTGACAGCTGTCCATCTAGCCCCACACTGCTCTGGTCTGACTGCTGTCCATCTAGCCCCACACTGCTCTGGTCTGACTGACAGCTGTCCATCTAGCCCCACACTGCTCTGGTCTGACTGCTGTCCATCTAGCCCCACACTGCTCTGGTCTGACAGCTGTCCATCTAGCCCCACACTTCTCTGGTCTGACAGCTGTCCATCTAGCCCCACACTGCTCTGGTCTGACTGCTGTCCATCTAGCCCCACACTGCTCTGGTCTGACTGCTGTCCATCTAGCCCCACACTGCTCTTGGTCTGACTGCTGTCCATCTAGCCCCACACTGCTCTGGTCTGACAGCTGTCCATCTAGCCCCACACTGCTCTGGTCTGACTGACAGCTGTCCATCTAGCCCCACACTGCTCTGGTCTGACTGCTGTCCTGTCTAGCCCCACACTGCTCTGGTCTGACTGCTGTCCATCTAGCCCCACACTGCTCTGGTCTGACTGCTGTCCGTCTAGCCCCACACTGCTCTGGTCTGACTGCTGTCCATCTAGCCCCACACTGCTCTGGTCTGACTGCTGTCCATCTAGCCCCACACTGCTCTGGTCTGACTGCTGTCCATCTAGCCCCACACTGCTCTGGTCTGACAGCTGTCCATCTAGCCCCACACTGCTCTGGTCTGACTGCTGTCCATCTAGCCCCACACTGCTCTGGTCTGACTGCTGTCCATCTAGCCCCACACTGCTCTGGTCTGACTGCTGTCCGTCTAGCCCCACACTGCTCTGGTCTGACAGCTGTCCATCTAGCCCCACACTGCTCTGGTCTGACTGACAGCTGTCCATCTAGCCCCACACTGCTCTGGTCTGACTGCTGTCCATCTAGCCCCACACTGCTCTGGTCTGACTGCTGTCCATCTAGCCCCACACTGCTCTGGTCTGACTGCTGTCCATCTAGCCCCACACTGCTCTGGTCTGACTGCTGTCCATCTAGCCCCACACTGCTCTGGTCTGACTGACTGCTGTCCATCTAGCCCCACACTGCTCTGGTCTGACTGCTGTCCATCTAGCCCCACACTGCTCTGGTCTGACTGACAGCTGTCCATCTAGCCCCACACTGCTCTGGTCTGACTGCTGTCCATCTAGCCCCACACTGCTCTGGTCTGACAGCTGTCCATCTAGCCCCACACTGCTCTGGTCTGACTGCTGTCCATCTAGCCCCACACTGCTCTGGTCTGACTGACAGCTGTCCATCTAGCCCCACACTGCTCTGGTCTGACTGCTGTCCATCTAGCCCCACACTGCTCTGGTCTGACTGCTGTCCATCTAGCCCCACACTGCTCTGGTCTGGTATGTCTGTCTGACTGCTCTGGTCTGCCTGTCTGACTGCTCTGGTCTGTCTGCCTGACTGGTCTGTCTGACTGCTCTGGTCTGTCTGTCTGGCTGCTCTGGTCTGTCTGTCTGACTGCTCTGGTCTGTCTGTCTGGCTGCTCTGGTCTGCCTGTCTGACTGCTCTGGTCTGTCTGCCTGACTGGTCTGTCTGACTGCTCTGGTCTGTCTGTCTGGCTGCTCTGGTCTGTCTGTCTGACTGCTCTGGTCTGTCTGTCTGACTGCTCTGGTCTGCCTGTCTGACTGCTCTGGTCTGCCTGTCTGACTGCTCTGGTCTGACTGCTCTGTCAATGTAAATAGTCCAGGTGGCCATTTCATACATTTTTCAGAAGTCTTATGGCTTGGGGGTAGAATCTGTTTAGCAGTGTCTTGGACCTAGACTTGAGACAGGTAGTCGTTGACCTGATAGCCAGGGAAGTGAGACAGGTAGTCGTTGACCTGATAGCCAGGGAGGTGAGACAGGTAGTCGTTGACCTGATAGCCAGGGAGGTGAGACAGGTAGTCGTTGACCTGATAGCCAGGGAGGTGAGACAGGTAGTCGTTGACCTGATAGCCAGGGAGGTGAGACAGATCACAGCTATATACAGGGCATTCTGAAAGTATTGATTAGGCCTGTCAGATCACAGCTATATACAGGGCATTCTGAAAGTATTGATTAGTCCTGTCAGATCACAGCTATATACAGGGCATTCTGAATGTATTGATTAGGCCTGTCCTGTCAGATCACAGCTATATACAGGGCATTCTGAAAGTATTGATTAGTCCTGTCAGATCACAGCTATATACAGGGCATTCTGAAAGTATTGATTAGTCCTGTCAGATCACAGCTATATACAGGGCATTCTGAAAGTATTGATTAGTCCTGTCAGATCACAGCTATATACAGGGCATTCTGAAAGTATTGATTAGTCCTGTCAGATCACAGCTATATACAGGGCATTCTGAAAGTATTGATTAGTCCTGTCAGATCACAGCTATATACAGGGCATTCTGCAAGCTTCCCAGAAGTCTCGCGATGTTGAGCGTCTGGGTTTAGAAATGCTTGTGGGCCCACCTCTCTGGATAAAAACAAACATCAGTCTTTCTTCTAAACTAAGCTAGAGCTGTTTTTACGGCCATGTTTCTATCACCTAAACTCGATGCTAGCTAGCTAAGCTAGCTAAGCTAGGCTAATATTTGCAAAGCAAGCTTGCTAGGTAGCTAAATATTATGACAAAAAGTTAGTTTGTTGCCAAAGAGATTGCTTACTAAGACATATGTACAATCAAAGAAATATATGTTATTTCAAAATAGTAAACATAATGCTTTATAACTATAATATAGCTAACGTTAGCTAGCTAATGAGAAGCTAATCTCTGCTGGATGCTTTCACGTTTATCTCTTCTAGGTTTGTTGCTGTTAGCTAGCACATGGACAAGTAGTATCCTACTGCACTAGTCAGACATGACAAGAATTACCAACATAGTTGAATCCTTAATTTATTTTTTGCACTACACAATACAATTTGACAACATTCAGCCATCTAATGTTAGCTTGCAATTCAGAGTTGAAACACGCTAGCTAGCTAATATAAGCGAGCAGGGATTGAAAGCCTGTCCTCTGATGTGTTTAGTCAGCCTGCTAGCTAATAGCCAATCCCAAGGCAAGCAAGGTTAGGAATCTAGCTAGCTATGCTAGCGATGACGCTAACCGTTTAGCTAGCTAGCAAGTTAAACATTTGGCTAGCTGTGGCCATGGCAAGCAAGGTTGGATATTAAGCTAGCTAACTCTCTTGTTATGCTAGCGATGAAGCTAAACATTTAGCAAGCTAGCAAGCTAAACATTTGGCTAGCTGTGGCCATGGCAAGCAAGGTTGGATATTAAGCTAGCTAACTCTCTTGTTATGCTAGCGATGAAGCTAAACATTTAGCTATCTAGCAAGCTAAACATTTGGCTAGCTGGCATGGGTAGTACGGGGTAACATTAGTTACAGCATGGTGAGGGTAAATTCTTTCTTCAACATCTTGCTAGCTAGCTAGTTGTAGCAAAGCAAGCTGCACAGTCACATTGGCTAACTAGCAACATGACATAATTTCTGTTCTGGAGGCAGTGGAAACACAGTTCAAGCTAGCCCCAACTCAGGTTGACTTCCAAGAGGCTTTAGATACAGCAGTTTCTTTCTGGAATTCAGAGGTGCGCTACAACAGGACTTTCTGTTGCTTTGAATTCATTTTTTGCTATTCGTTCCAGTCATTGGCAGCAGAGAACTGGAAGGAAAGGCAGCCAAAGGAGGTGTTGGCTTTGGGGATGACCAGTGAGATATACCTGCTGGAGCGTGTGCTACGGGTGGGTGTTGTTATCGTGACCAGTGAGTTGAGATAAGGCGGGGCTTTACCTAGCAGAGACTTATAGATGACCTGGAGCCAGTGGGTTTGGCGACGATTATGAAGCAAAGGCCAGCCAACGAGAGCATACAGGTCGCAGTGGTGGGTAGTATATGGGGCTTTGGTGACAAAACGGATGGCACTGTGATAGACTGCATCCAATTTGCTGAGTAGAGTGTTGGAGGCTATTTTGTAAATGACATCGCCGAAGTCGAGGATTTACGAGGTTATGTTTGGCAGCATGAGTGAAGGATGCTTTGTTGCAAAATAGGAAGCCGATTCTAGATTTAACTTTGGATTGGAGATGCTTAATGTGCGTCTGGAAGGAGAGTTTACAGTCTAACCAGACACCTATGTATTTGTAGTTGTCCACATATTCTAAGTCAGAGCCGTCCAGAGTAGTGATGCTGGACGGGCGGGCAGCGATTGGTTGAATAGCATGCATTTAGTTTTACCAGAGTTTAAGAACAGTTGGAGGCCACGGAAGGAGAGATGCATGGCATTGAAGCTCATCTGGAGGGTTAGTTAACACAGTGTCCAAAGTAGGGCCAGAAGTTTACAGAATGGTGTCGTCTGCGTAGAGGTGGATCAGAGAATCACCCGCAGCAAGAGCGACATCATTGATGTATACAGAGAAGAGAGTCGGCCCGAGAATTGAACCCTGTGGCCCCCCATAGAGACTGCCAGAGGTCCGGACAGCAGGCCCTCCTGCTGATTGGCTCATTGTAAGGAAGTGAATAGGCTGGTGAATGTTAATTGGCTCATTGTAAGGAAGTGAGTTGTGCTGGTAAATGCTGATTGGCTCATTGTAAGGAAGTGAGTGTGCTGGTAAATGCTGATTGGCTGTACCTTAACTGGTCCAGTGTTCTTCAGTTCCATCACGTTGACGGAGTAGTTGACTCTTTTACCGTACTGGTCAAACTGGATATTACCTGTCAGCCCATCCACACGCACCTACACACACACACACACACACACACACACACACACACACACACACACACAGACACACCACACCACACCACACCACACCACACCACACCACACCACACACCACACACAGACACACCACACCACACCACACCACACCACACACACACACACACAACACACACACACACACACACACACACACACACACACACACACACACACACACACACACACACACACACACACAGTATTTTACCTCATCCATATAAAACTACACAATACACATAAGATCATTGAAACCCCTAAACCCTAACAGCTAACAGCTGTTTCTATGGTAACCTGTTTGAGGGCGCGTTCTATCTCCATGCCTTGAGACCAGGGCACCGCCGGATTGGCCAGACAGTCCCCGTTATTGCCACGACGACTGAAATCGATCCGTTGCTTGGTGAGTGTCCGGAACGCTTCGGTCATAACCTGGACCGCATCATAGGTCAGAGCTGATGTGTACTGGAGAGGGAGAGAGAGATGGGGAGAGAGAGGGAGATGGGGAGAGAGAGAGAGAGAGATGGGGAGAGAGAGAGAGAGATGGAGGGATAGAGAGAGAGATGGGGAGAGATGGGGAGAGAGAGAGATAGAGAGAGAGATGGAGAGATTAAGATATATTGAGAGATGTGGAGAGAGAGAGAGAGAGAGATGGAGAGATAGAGAGAGCGAGGGAGAGAGAGAGAGGGAGAGAGATATAGAGAGAGAGAAAGGGAGAGAGATAGAGAGAGAGAGAGAGAGATGGAGAGATTAAGATATATTGAGAGATGTGGAGAGAGAGAGAGAGAGAGAGAGAGAGAGAGAGAGAGAGAGATGGAGAGATAGAGAGAGAGAAAGGGAGAGAGATAGAGAGAGAGAGAGAGAGGAAGAGAGATGGAGAGATGAAGATATATTGAGAGATAGAAAGAGAGGGAGAGAGATGGAGAGATGAAGATATATTGAGAGATGGAGAGGGAGAGAGATGGAGAGATGAAGATATATTGAGAGATAGAAAGAGAGGGAGAGAGATGGAGAGATTAAGATATATTGAGAGAGAGAGAGAGAGAGAGAGAGAGAGAGAGAGAGATGGAGAGATTATATATATTGAGAGATGGGGACGGAGGGAGGGAGATGGAGAGAGATGGAGAGAGAGAGGGAGATGGTTAGAGGTTACTGTACATCTACATGGTGCTCCTTCCTGTACTGTATACTGATATTGATCACTGCATTGTGAAAAGAGTGTGATGATGATGTAATACTTGAGCTGTTCTCATAACTAATTTCTGTGGTCTATTTCTGTGCTGTTCTAATAACTCATTTCTGTGTTCTATTTATGTGCTGTTCTAATAACTCATTTCTGTGTTCTATTTATATGCTGTTCTAATAACTCATTTCTGTGTTCTATTTCTGTGCTGTTCTAATAACTCATTTCTGTGGTCTATTTATGTGCTGTTCTAATAACTCATTTCTGTGTTCTATTTCTGTGCTGTTCTAATAACTCATTTCTGTGGTCTATTTATGTGCTGTTCTAATAACTCATTTCTGTGTTCTATTTATATGCTGTTCTAATAACTCATTTCTGTGGTCTATTTATGTGCTGTTCTAATAACTCATTTCTGTGGTCTATTTCTGTGCTGTTCTAATAACTCATTTCTGTGTTCATGCAAGTGACTGATTGAACTTTTCAGTATCTGCAATTTGGTTAGAGGTCGTATCCTGATGCTGGTGTCAGCTCGAGGGTTAGGGGTTAGGGTTAGAGGTCGTATCCTGATGCTGGTGTCAGCTCAAGGGTTAGTGTAGGGGTCAAGGGTTAGGGTAGGGGTCAAGGGTTAGGGTAGGGGTCAAGGGTTAGGGTAGGGGTCAAGGGTTAGGGTAGGGGGCGAGGGTTAGTGTAGGGGTCAAGGGTAGGGGTTAGGGTTGGTTTTAGGGGTTAGGGTAGGGTTCAAGGGTTAGGGTAGGGGTAGAGGGTTAGGGTATGGTTCAGGGTTGGGGTTAGGGGTTAGGGTAGGGGGGAGGGTAGGGGTTAGGGGTTAGGGTAGGGGTTAGGGTAGGGGGGAGGGTAGGGGTTAGGGGTTAGGGGTTAGGGTAGGGGTTAGGGTAGGGGTAGGGTAGGGGGGAGGGTAGGGGTTAGGGGTTAGGGTAGGGGTAGGGTAGGGGGGAGGGTAGGGGTTAGGGGTTAGGGTAGGGGTAGGGTAGGGGGGAGGGTAGGGGTTAGGGGTTAGGGTAGGGGCTAGGGGTTAGGGTAGGGGTAGGGTAGGGGGGAGGGTAGGGGGTAGGGGTTAGGGTAGGGGATAGGGGTTAGGGTAGGGTAGGGGGGAGGGTAGGGGTTAGGGGTTAGGGTAGGGGTAAGGGGTTAGGGTAGGGGTAGGGTAGGGGTAGGGGGAAAGGGGTTAGGGTAGGGGTAGGGTAGGGGTTAGGGGTTAGGGGGTAGGGTAGGGGTTAGGGTAGGGGTTAGGGGTTGGGGTAGGGGTTAGGGGTTAGGGTAGGGGTTAGGGTAGGGGTCAAGGGTTAGGGTAGGGATTAGGGTAGGGGTTAGGGTTTAGGGTAGGGGTTAGGGTAGGGGAAGGGGTTAGGGTAGGTCAAGGGTTAGGGTAGGGATTAGGGTAGGGGGGAGGGGTTAGGGTAGGGGTTAGGGGTTAGGGTAGGGGTTAGGTTCGGGGTTAGGGGTTAGGGGTTAGGCTAGGAGTTAGGTGTTAGGGGTTAGGGTAGGGTTCAAGGGTTAGGGGTTAGAGGTTAGAGGTACTACCCTGATCCTGCTGTCAGCTCCATGGTTAGGGTAGGGATTAGGGTTTACGGTCAGAGGTTAGAGGTACTACCCTGATCCTGCTGTCAGCACCAGGGTTAGGGTAGGGTTTAGGGGTTAGAGGTTAGAGGTAGGGGTTAGGGTAGGGTTTAGGGGTTAGGGTAGGGATTAGGGTATGGGTTAGGGTATGGTTTAGGGGTTAGGGTAAGGATTAGGGGTTAGGGGTTAGAGGTTAGGGGTTAGGGGTTAGGGTAGAGTTTAGGGGGTAGGGGTTGGGGGTTAGGGTAGGGATTAGGGGTTAGGGGTTAGAGGTTAGGGGTTAGGGGTTAGGGTAGGGGTTAGGGGTTATGGTAGGGGTTAGGGTAGGGGTTAGGGGTTAGGGGTTAGGTTAGGGGTTAGGGGTTAGGGTATGGCTTAGGGTAGGGGTTAGGGGTTAGGTTAGGGGTTAGGGGTTAGGGTAGGGCTTAGGGTAGGGGTTAGGGGTTAGGGGGTTAGGGGTTAGGGATTAGGGGTTAGGGGTTAGAGGTTAGAGGTTAGGGGTTAGGGGTTAGGGTAGGGGTTAGGGGGTAGGGGTTAGGGGTTAGGGGTTAGGGGTTAGGGTAGGGATTAGGGTTTAGGGGTTAGAGATTAGAGGTGGTACTACCCTGATCCTGCTGTCAGCTCCAGGGTAGAGGTTAGAGGTTAGGGTAGGGCTTAGGGTAGGGTTTAGGGGTTAGGGGTTAGAGGTAGGGGGTAGGGTAGGGGTTAGGGGTTAGGGGGTAGGGGTACTACCCTGATCCTGCTGTCAGCTCCATGGTAGAGGTTAGAGGTTAGGGTAGGGGGTAGGGTAGGGTTTAGGGGTTAGGGGTTAGAGGTAGGGGTTAGGGTAGGGTTTAGGGGTTAGGGGTTAGAGGTAGGGGTTAGGGTAGGGTTTAGGGGTTATGGGGTAGGGGGTAGGGGGTGGGGGTTAGGGGTTAGGGGGTAGGGGTACTACCCTGATCCTGCTGTCAGCTCCAGGGTAGAGGTTAAAGGTTAGGGTAGGGGTTAGGGTAGGGTTTAGGGGTTAGGGGATAGAGGTAGGGGTTAGGGTTAGGGTAGGGTTTAGGGGTTAGGGGTTAGGGGTTAGGGTAGGGTTTAGGGGTTAGAGGTAGGGGGTTAGGGTAGGGTTTAGGGGTTAGGGGGTAGGGGTTGGGGGTTAGGGGTTAGAGGTTAGGGGTACTACCCTGATCCTGCTGTCAGCTCCAGGGTAGCGGTTAGGGTAGGGGTTAGGGGTTAGGGTAGGGTTTAGGGGGTAGGGATTAGGGGTAGAGTTAGGGGTTAGAGGTACTACCCGGATCCTGCTGTCAGCTCCAGGGTTAGGTGTTAGGGGTTAGGGGGTAGGGGTTAGGGGTTAGGGTAGGGTTTAGGGGGTAGGGGTTAGGGGGTAGGGGTTAGAGGTACTACCCGGATCCTGCTGTCAGCTCCAGGGTTAGGGGTTAGGGGTTAGGGGGTAGGGGTTAGGGGTTAGGGTAGGGATTAGGGGGTAGGGATTAGGGGGTAGGGGTTAGGGGTTAGAGGTACTACCCTGATCCTGCTGTCAGCTCCAGGGTTAGGGGTTAGGGGTAGGGGGTAGGGGTTAGGGGTTAGGGGTTAGGGGTTAGAGGTACTACCCTGATCCTGCTGTCAGCTCCAGGGTTAGGGGTTAGGGGTAGGGGGTAGGGTAGGGGTTAGGGGTTAGGGGTTAGAGGTACTACCCTGATCCTGCTGTCAGCTCCAGGGTTAGGGGTTAGGGGTAGGGGGTAGGGTAGGGGTTAGGGGTTAGGGGTTAGAGGTACTACCCTGATCCTGCTGTCAGCTCCAGGGTTAGGGGTTAGGGGTAGGGGGGAGGGGTTAGGGGTTAGGGGTTAGGGGTTAGAGGTACTACCCTGATCCTGCTGTCAGCTCCAGGGTATTCCTTCTCCTCCAGTGCTTCCCATCTCTGGTCGAACTTGGAGACGAGCGGCTCCTCAAAGTCAACAATCTGGAAACCCGACACATTGGCTCCCCCATACTGGATCTTAGACAGGTCACCATCAACGAAGCCCTGGATACACACACACACACACACACACACACACACACACACACACACACACACACACACACACACACACACACACACACACACACACACACACACACACACACTCTGAGTTAGTACCAGGCTATGTGTGATGTCAGTACCAGTCATGCAGTAATATGAGAGGTACCAGGCTATGTGTGATGTCAGTACCAGTCAGTAATATGAGAGGTACCAGGCTAGTACCAGGCTATGTGTGATGTCAGTACCAGTTATGCAGTAATATGAGAGGTACCAGGCTATGTGTGATGTCAGTACCAGTCATGCAGTGATATGAGAGGTACCAGGCTATGTGTGATGTCAGTACCAGTTATGCAGTAATATGAGAGGTACCAGGCTATGTGTGATGTCAGTACCAGTTATGCAGTAATATGAGAGGTACCAGGCTATGTGTGATGTCAGTACCAGTCAGTAATATGAGAAGTACCAGGCTATGTGTGATGTCAGTACCAGTTATGCAGTAATATGAGAGGTACCAGGCTATGTGTGATGTCAGGACCAGTCAGTAATATGAGAGGTACCAGGCTATGTGTGATGTCAGTACCAGTTATGCAGTAATATGAGAGGTACCAGGCTATGTGTGATGTCAGTACCAGTCAGTAATATGAGAGGTACCAGGCTATGTGTGATGTCAGTACCAGTTATGCAGTAATATGAGAGGTACCAGGCTATGTGTGATGTCAGTACCAGTTATGCAGTGATATGAGAGGTACCAGGCTATGTGTGATGTCAGTACCAGTTATGCAGTAATATGAGAGGTACCAGGCTATGTGTGATGTCAGTACCAGTTATGCAGTAATATGAGAGGTACCAGGCTATGTGTGATGTCAGTACCAGTCAGTAATATGAGAAGTACCAGGCTATGTGTGATGTCAGTACCAGTTATGCAGTAATATGAGAGGTACCAGGCTATGTGTGATGTCAGGACCAGTCAGTAATATGAGAGGTACCAGGCTATGTGTGATGTCAGTACCAGTTATGCAGTAATATGAGAGGTACCAGGCTATGTGTGATGTCAGTACCAGTTATGCAGTAATATGAGAGGTACCAGGCTATGTGTGATGTCAGTACCAGTCATGCAGTAATATGAGAGGTACCAGGCTATGTGTGATGTCAGTACCAGTTATGCAGTAATATGAGAGGTACCAGGCTATGTGTGATGTCAGTACCAGTTATGCAGTAATATGAGAGGTACCAGGCTATGTGTGATGTCAGTACCAGTCATGCAGTAATATGAGAGGTACCAGGCTATGTGTGATGTCAGGACCAGTCAGTAATATGAGAGGTACCAGGCTATGTGTGATGTCAGTACCAGTCATGCAGTAATATGAGAGGTACCAGGCTATGTGTGATGTCAGTACCAGTTATGCAGTAATATGAGAGGTACCAGGCTATGTGTGATGTCAGTACCAGTCAGTAATATGAGAGGTACCAGGCTATGTGTGATGTCAGTACCAGTCATGCAGTAATATGAGAGGTACCAGGCTATGTGTGATGTCAGTACCAGTCATGCAGTAATATGAGAGGTACCAGGCTATGTGTGATGTCAGTACCAGTTATGCAGTAATATGAGAGGTACCAGGCTATGTGTGATGTCAGTACCAGTTATGCAGTAATATGAGAGGTACCAGGTTAGTACCAGGCTATGTGTGATGTCAGTACCAGTCAGTAATATGAGAGGTACCAGGCTATGTGTGATGTCAGTACCAGTCAGTAATATGAGAGGTACCAGGCTATGTGTGATGTCAGTACCAGTCATGCAGTAATATGAGAGGTACCAGGCTATGTGTGATGTCAGTACCAGTTATGCAGTAATATGAGAGGTACCAGGTTAGTACCAGGCTATGTGTGATGTCAGTACCAGTTATGCAGTAATATGAGAGGTACCAGGTTAGTACCAGGCTATGTGTGATGTCAGTACCAGTCATGCAGTAATATGAGAGGTACCAGGCTATGTGTGATGTCAGTACCAGTTATGCAGTAATATGAGAGGTACCAGGTTAGTACCAGGCTATGTGTGATGTCAGTACCAGTCATGCAGTAATATGAGAGGTACCAGGCTATGTGTGATGTCAGTACCAGTTATGCAGTAATATGAGAGGTACCAGGCTATGTGTGATGTCAGTACCAGTTATGCAGTAATATGAGAGGTACCAGGCTATGTGTGATGTCAGTACCAGTCATGCAGTAATATGAGAGGTACCAGGCTATGTGTGATGTCAGTACCAGTTATGCAGTAATATGAGAGGTACCAGGTTAGTACCAGGCTATGTGTGATGTCAGTACCAGTCATGCAGTAATATGAGAGGTACCAGGCTATGTGTGATGTCAGTACCAGTCATGCAGTAATATGAGAGGTACCAGGCTATGTGTGATGTCAGTACCAGTTATGCAGTAATATGAGAGGTACCAGGTTAGTACCAGGCTATGTGTGATGTCAGTACCAGTCAGTAATATGAGAGGTACCAGGCTATGTGTGATGTCAGTACCAGTTATGCAGTAATATGAGAGGTACCAGGTTAGTACCAGGCTATGTGTGATGTCAGTACCAGTCATGCAGTAATATGAGAGGTACCAGGCTATGTGTGATGTCAGTACCAGTTATGCAGTAATATGAGAGGTACCAGGTTAGTACCAGGCTATGTGTGATGTCAGTACCAGTTATGCAGTAATATGAGAGGTACCAGGCTATGTGTGATGTCAGTACCAGTTATGCAGTAATATGAGAGGTACCAGGCTATGTGTGATGTCAGTACCAGTTATGCAGTAATATGAGAGGTACCAGGCTATGTGTGATGTCAGTACCAGTCATGCAGTAATATGAGAGGTACCAGGTTAGTACCAGGCTATGTGTGATGTCAGGACCAGTCAGTAATATGAGAGGTACCAGGCTATGTGTGATGTCAGTACCAGTTATGCAGTAATATGAGAGGTACCAGGCTATGTGTGATGTCAGTACCAGTTATGCAGTAATATGAGAGGTACCAGGCTATGTGTGATGTCAGTACCAGTTATGCAGTAATATGAGAGGTACCAGGCTATGTGTGATGTCAGTACCAGTCATGCAGTAATATGAGAGGTACCAGGCTATGTGTGATGTCAGTACCAGTCAGTAATATGAGAGGTACCAGGCTATGTGTGATGTCAGTACCAGTTATGCAGTAATATGAGAGGTACCAGGCTATGTGTGATGTCAGTACCAGTTATGCAGTAATATGAGAGGTACCAGGCTATGTGTGATGTCAGTACCAGTCAGTAATATGAGAGGTACCAGGTTAGTACCAGGCTATGTGTGATGTCAGTACCAGTTATGCAGTAATATGAGAGGTACCAGGCTAGTACCAGGCTATGTGTGATGTCAGTACCAGTCAGTAATATGAGAGGTACCAGGCTATGTGTGATGTCAGTACCAGTCATGCAGTAATATGAGAGGTACCAGGCTATGTGTGATGTCAGTACCAGTTATGCAGTAATATGAGAGGTACCAGGCTATGTGTGATGTCAGTACCAGTTATGCAGTAATATGAGAGGTACCAGGTTAGTACCAGGCTATGTGTGATGTCAGTACCAGTCAGTAATATGAGAGGTACCAGGTTAGTACCAGGCTATGTGTGATGTCAGTACCAGTCAGTAATATGAGAGGTACCAGGTTAGTACCAGGCTATGTGTGATGTCAGTACCATTCATGCAGTAATATGAGAGGTACCAGGCTATGTGTGATGTCAGTACCAGTCAGTAATATGAGAGGTACCAGGTTAGTACCAGGCTATGTGTGATGTCAGTACCAGTTATGCAGTAATATGAGAGGTACCAGGTTAGTACCAGGCTATGTGTGATGTCAGTACCAGTCATGCAGTAATATGAGAGGTACCAGGTTAGTACCAGGCTATGTGTGATGTCAGTACCAGTTATGCAGTAATATGAGAGGTACCAGGTTAGTACCAGGCTATGTGTGATGTCAGTACCAGTTATGCAGTAATATGAGAGGTACCAGGTTAGTACCAGGCTATGTGTGATGTCAGTACCAGTCAGTAATATGAGAGGTACCAGGTTAGTACCAGGCTATGTGTGATGTCAGTACCAGTTATGCAGTAATATGAGAGGTACCAGGTTAGTACCAGGCTATGTGTGATGTCAGTACCAGTCAGTAATATGAGAGGTACCAGGTTAGTACCAGGCTATGTGTGATGTCAGTACCAGTCAGTAATATGAGAGGTACCAGGTTAGTACCAGGCTATGTGTGATGTCAGTACCAGGAATCGTACCAGGTTAGCGATGATGTAATGGTATCCTTTAACATGTCGGCCAATGGTGATGACCTGCAGGAACACAATAAACAATATAATATAAAACAGTATAAAACAGTATAATATAAAACAATATTATATAAAACAATATTATATAAAACAGTATAATATAAAACAGTATTATATAAAACAATATTATATAAAACAATATTATATAAAACAATATCATATAAAACAATATTATATAAAACAGTATTATATAAAACAATATTATATAAAACAGTATTATATAAAACAAAATTATATAACACAATATCATATAAAACAATATTATATAAAACAGTATTATATAAAACAATATTATATAAAACAATATTATATAAAACAATATCATATAAAACAATATTATATAAAACAGTATTATGTAAAACAATATTATATAAAACAATATTATATAAAACAATATCATATAAAACAATATTATATAAAACAGTATTATGTAAAACAATATTATATAAAACAATATTATATAAAACAATATTATATAAAACAATATTATATAAAACAGTATTATGTAAAACAATATTATATAAAACAGTATTATATAAAACAATATTATATAAAACAATATCATATAAAACAATATTATATAAAACAGTATTATGTAAAACAATATTATATAAAACAATATTATATAAAACAGTATTATGTAAAACAATATTATATAAAACAATATTATATAAAACAAAATTATATAACACAATATCATATAAAACAATATTATATAAAACAGTATTATGTAAAACAATATTATATAAAACAGTATTATATAAAACAATATTATATAAAACAATATTATATAAAACAATATTATGTAAAACAATATTATATAAAACAATATTATATAAAACAGTATTATATAAAACAATATCATATAAAACAATATTATATAAAACAGTATTATGTAAAACAATATTATATAAAACAGTATTATATAAAACAAAATTATATAAAACAGTATTATGTAAAACAATATCATATTTGGAAGGGATAAACACAGCCGTTTTGTACATTACCTATGAAATGGATTAAAGCACACATTTACCGGTAGAAATAAACATTTTTCACTAATATTTACATTTTTACAAGGTAATTCCTACTTTTTACAAGGTAATTCCTACTTTTTACAAGATAATTCCTACTTTTTACAAGGTAATTCCTACTTTTTACAAGGTAATTCCTACTTTTTACAAGATAATTCCTACTTTTTACAAGGTAATTCCTACTTTTTACAAGGTAATTCCTACTTTTTACAAGATAATTCCTACTTTTTACAAGGTAATTCCTACTTTTTACAAGGTAATTCCTACTTTTTACAAGATAATTCCTACTTTTTACAAGGTAATTCCTACTTTTTACAAGGTAATTCCTACTTTTTACAAGATAATTCCTAACACAGTCACGACCTTTACAGCCAGAATAACGGCAAAGTAGCTGCATTTGCGTTTGTTTAAGCTGTTTTCTATTGACATTCATTTGGATACATACATAACTATGAGCCGGCGATGCCCGATTTTGCCTGGCATAGCTAGAAAAGGTTGCCTTCTCGTCAGGCCACTCGACACTGTTCATTACGAGGAGATAGTATTGCATATAAAAAACACGAGGCTAGAAGGTAGCGCAATAGTTTGTTGCTAGGAAACCTAAAAGACCAGTTGCTGAAAACAGCTGGTGAAACTAGAAACGTGGGAGGATTTGACTGCAACAAAGGGACTGGAGAAATTCATGCTCATCCCTCACCACTTTAGGTCTTCAGATGCTCCATGTCTCTTCCCAAAAGAATATATGCTAGCTAGCTAACTAGCAAAAACTTTCCTCGTTGGACCTGTGTCCACAATGTATCCAATTTCAGTTTGTGTGGTTGTAGGTTTATCTTTCTGTAACTTTGTAGCCTGTATGGTCTGCATGTGTAGGTTTATCTTTCTGTAACTTTGTAGCCAGTATGGTCTGCATGTGATGGTTTATCTTTCTGTAACTTTGTAACCAGTATGGTCTGTATGTGTAGGGGTTTACTGCGTCATGATTGCAAGGTGACCCAATATCTTTTCCAAATGTCCTGTTATCTGGAATGCCTTTCTAGCTATGATTATTCAGGAATGTTGTGGTATCAATCAATATACTCGATCGTAAAACAATGTCACAAATGACCTTACCTTATACCTAATACAGTCAACAGACAATATACAATAGCACTCAATGGATCCCAATAGGACTCAATGGATCCCAATAGAACTAAATTGATCCCAATAGAACTCAATTGATCCCAATAGAACTAAATTGATCCCAATATAATTGAATGGATCCCAATAGAACCCAATGGATCCCAATAGAACCCAATGGATCCCAATAGAACCCAATGGATCCCAATAGAACCCAATGGATCCCAATAGAACTCAGTGGATCCCAATATAACCCAATGTATCCCAATACAACCCAATGGATCCCAATATAACCCAATGGATCCCAATAGAACCCAACAGATCCCAATAGAACTCAATGGATCCCAAAATAACTCAATGGATCCCCTATAGAACCCAATGGATCCCAATAGAACTCAATGGATCCCAATAGAACTCAATGGATTCCAATAGAACTCAATGGATCCCAATAGAACTCAATGGATCCCAAAAGAACTCAATGGATCCCCTATAGAACCCAATGGATCCCAATAGAACTCAATAATTCCAATAGAACTCAATGGATCCCAATAGAACCCAATGGATCCCAATAGAACTCAATAGAACCATCAAACAAGCAAAGTGTCAATACAGGATTAAGATTGAATCCTACTACACCGGCTCTGACACTCGTCGGATGTGGCAGGGCTTGCAAACCATTACAGACCACAAAGGGAAACCCAGACGCGAGCTGCCCAGTGACACGAGACTACCCGATGAGCTAAATGCCTTTAAAGCTCGCTTCGAGGCAAGCAACACTGAAGCATGCATGAGAGCACCAGCTGTTCTGGATGACTATGTGATCACGCTCTTGGTACCCGATGTGAGCAAGACCTTTAAACAGGTCAACATTCACAAAGCCACAGGGCCGGATGGATTACCAGGACGTGTACTCAAAGCATGTACGGACCAACTGGCAGGTGTCTTCACTGACATTCTCAATCTCTCCCTGACCGAGTCTGTAATACCTACATGTTTCAAGCAGACCACCATAGTCCCCTGTTCCCAAGGAAGCGAAGGTAACCTGCCTAAATGACTACCGAACCGTAGCACTCACGTCTGTAGCCATGAAGTGGTTTGAAAGGCTGGTCATGGCTCACATCAACAGCATCCTCCAGGATACCCTAGACCCACTCCAATTCACATACCGCCCCAACAGATCCACAGATGATGCAATCTCTATTGCACTCCACACTGCCCTTTCCCAACTGGACAAAAGGAACACCTATGTGAGAATGTTGTTCATTGATGACAGCTCAGCGTTCAGCACCATAGTGCCCACGAAGCTCATCAATAAGCTAAGGACCCTGGGACTAAACACCTCCCTCTGCAACTGGATCCTGGATTTCCTGACGGGCCGCCCCCAGGTGGTGAGGGTAGGTAGCAACACATCTGCCACGCTGATCCGCAACACTGGTGCCCCTTAGGGGTGTGTACTTAGTCCCCACCTGTACTCACTGTTCACCCACGACTGCCTGGACAAACACAACTCCAACACCATCATTAAGTTTGCTGACTACACAACAGCGGTAGGCTTGATCACCGACAACGATGAGACAGACTATAGACAGGAGGTCAGAAAACTAACAGTGTGGTGCCAGGAACCTCTCCCACCATGTGAGCAAGACAACGGAGCTGATCGTGGACTACAGGAAAAGGCGGGCCCGAACAGGCCCCCATTAACATCGACGGGGCTGTAATGGAGCAGGTCTAGAGTTTCAAGTTCCTTGGTGTCCACATCACCAACGAACTATCATGGTCCAAACACACCAAAACAGTCGTTAACAGAGGGCACGACAACACCTTTCCTCCCTCAGGAGACTGAAAAGATTTGGCAAAAGCTTCCACCCCCCAAACCATGAGACTGCTGAACAATTAATCAAATGGCCACCAGGCTATTACATTGACACCCCGCCCTCCATTTGTTTTCTACACTGCTGCTACTCGCTGTTTATTATCTATAGTCACTTCACCCCTACCTACATGTACATATTACCTCAACTAACCTGTACCCACCGCACACTGACACTGTACCGGTACCCCCCTGTATATAGCCTCCACATTGACTCTGTACCGGTACCCCCTGTATATAGCCTCCACATTGACTCTGTACCGTAATACTCTGTATATAGCCTCCACATTGACTCTGTACCGGTACCCCCTGTATATAGCCTCCACATTGACTCTGTACCGTAATACTCTGTATATAGCCTCCACATTGACTCTGTACCGGTACCCCCTGTATATAGCCTCCACATTGACTCTGTACCGGTACCCCCTGTATATAGCCTCCACATTGACTCTGTACCGGTACCCCCTGTATATAGTCTCCATATTGACTCTGTACCGGTACACCCTGTATATAGCCTCCACATTGATTCTGTACCGGTACCCCCTGTACATAGCCTCCACATTGACTCTGTACCGGTACCCCCTGTATATAGCCTCCACATTGACTCTGTACCAGTACCCCCTGTATATAGCCTCCACACTGACTCTGTACCGGTACCCCCTGTATATAGCCTCCACACTGACTCTGTACCGGTACCCCCTGTATATAGCCTCCACATTGACTCTGTACCGGTACCCCCTGTATATAGCCTCCACATTGACTCTGTACCGGTACCCCCTGTATATAGCCTCCACATTGACTCTGTACCGGTACCCCCTGTATATAGCCTCCACATTGACTCGGCACCGGTACCTCCTGTATATAGCCTCCACATTGACTCTGTACCGGTACCCCCTGTATATAGCCTCCACATTGACTCTGTACCGGTACCCCCTGTATATAGCCTCCACATTGACTCTGTACCGTAATACCCTGTATATAGCCTCCACATTGACTCTGTACCGTAATACTCTGTATATAGCCTCCACATTGACTCTGTATCTTTTTATATATATATATTCTTTTTTAATTCTAAAAACTCAACCTCAAAGCACTCTCCTGCAACCCGCCTCACCAATTTAAAAAAAGAAAGTATTATTTACCTCATCTGAATTCCACAACAGAAGCTAGCAAGAGGTTAGCCATTTTCACTGGCTAACGTTGAAGTTCAGCTAGCCACGGTTAGCTGTCATCAGCTATCCATTAGCTCGAAAAGCTATCGCCAGTTTTTGTACAGCGCGACTCAGACCAGAGCATACCGGACCTATTCTCTCTCCTTTCCCCGATTTCTACCGCAGGCTCTGGACATTTACACCTGGATCTTGCAGCTAACTAGCTGCTACCTGAGTGACTATTGGCAACGTCGGTCACGGAATTAACACACATTATTACGGAGCTAGCCAGCTAGCCAGCTGAAGAGTTCCGTCAGCCACTCCTGGGCTATTCCTGAGCTAGCCAGCTGAAGTGTCTCCTGGGCTACAACTCACCTATCCTGACCCGTTTTACTGCCGATCCGGAGCCCCATCGGGTCTTCACGACTGGACCACCGACGTTATCTGCCCGAGGGAGTTATCCAACTGGCCCCTCCGTCGCGACGTAACCTGATCGCCCATCTGCGGCCCGCTAATCGTTAGCTGTCTTTTCGGCTGCCATCTGAATAGGTCTATCGGACACTTTTCTTGGGCCACTATAACTAACTATTTTGCCAACTTGGACAGGTCCCCCCTTCCACACGGAACCCCACTAACCCACAGACGGAAACGCACTAGCTGGCTAAAAACAGACCTCCCTCCCATCTTCCACCAGCTTGCTACCTATGGCCCGGCTAGCTGTCTGAATCTCACTGGACCCTTTGATCACTCGGCTAAGCATGCCTCTCCTTAATGTCAATATGCCTTCTCCATTGCTGTTCTGGTTAGTGTTTATTGGCTTATTTCACTGTAGAGCCTCTAGCCCTGTTCATTATACCTTATCCAACCTCTCAGTTCCTCCACCCACACATGCTATGACATCTTCTGGTTTCAATGATGTTTCTAGAGACAATATCTCTCTCACTATCACTAAATGCCTAGGTTTACCTCCTCTGTACTCACATCCCACCATACCTTTGTCTGTACATTATACCTTGAAGCTATTTTATCGCCCCCAGAAACCTGCTCCTTTTTCTCTCTATTCTGGACGTCACAGACGACCAATTCTTATAGCTTTTAGCCGTACCCGCATACTTATTCTTCTCTGCTCCTCTGGGGATGTAGAGGTGAATCCAGGCCCTGCAGTGCCTGGCTCCACTCCTACTCCCCAGGCGCTCTCTTTTGATGACTTCTGTAACCGTAATAACCTTGGTTTCATGCATGTTAACATTAGAAGCCTCCTCCCTAAGTTTGTTTTATTCACTGCTTTAGCACACTCCGCCAACCCGGATGTCCTAGCTGTGTCTGAATCTTGGCTTAGGAAGTCCACCAAAAACTCTGAAATCTTCATCCCTAACTACAACGTTTTCAGACAAGATAGAACGACCAAAGGGAGCGGTGTTGCAATCTACTGCAGAGATAGCCTGCAGAGTTCTGTCCTGCTATCCAGGTCTGTACCCAAACAATTTGAACTTCTACTTTTAAAAATCCACCTCTCCAAAAACAAGTCTCTCACCGTTGCCGCCTGCTATAGACCCCCCTCGGCCCCTAGTTGTGCTCTGGACACCATATGTGAACTGATTGCCCCCCATCTATCTTCAGAGCTCGTGCTACTAGGTGACCTAAACTGGGACATGCTTAACACCCCAGCCATCCTACAATCCAAGCTTGATGCCCTCAATCTCACACAAATTATTAATGAACCCACCAGGTACAACCCCAAAGCCGCAAACACTGGCACCCTCATAGATATCATCCACACCAACGTGCCCTCTAAATACACCTCTGCTGTTTTCAACCAAGATCTCAGCGATCACTGCCTCATTGCCTGCACCCGTAATGGGTCAGCGGTCAAACGACCTCCACTCATCACTGTCAAACGCTCCCTGAAACATTTCAACGAGCAAGCCTTTCTAATCGACCTGGCCCTGGTATCCTGGAAGGATATTGACCTCATCCCGTCAGTAGAGGATGCCTGGTTATTTAAAAAAAATGCCTTCCTCTCCATCTTAAATAAGCATGCCCCTTTCAAGAAATTTAGAACCAGGAACAGATATAGCCCTTGGTTCTCCCCAGACCTGACTTCCCTTAACCAACACAAAAATATCCTGTGGCGTTCTGCATTAGCATCGAACTGCCCCCGCGATATGCAACTGTTCAGGGAAGTTAGAAACCAATACACACAGGCAGTTAGAAACGCCAAGGCTAGCTTTTTCAAACAGAAATTCGCTTCGTGCAACTCCAACTCTAAAAAGTTCTGGGACATTGTAAAGTCCATGGAGAATAAGAACACCTCCTCCCAACTGCCCACTGCACTGAGGATAGGAAACTCTGTCACCACCGATAAACCCACTATAATTGAGAATTTCAATAAGCATTTTTCTACGGCTGGCCATGCTTTCAACCTAACTACCCCTACTGCATTCAACAGCACTGCACCCCCCACAGCTACTCGCCCAAGCCTCCCCCATTTCTCCTTCTCCCAAATCCATTCAGCTGATGTTCTGAAAGAGCTGCAAAATCTGGACCCCTACAAATCAGCTGGGCTTGACAATCTGGACCCTTTCTTTCTAAAATGATCTGCCGAAATTATTGCAACCCCTATTACTAGCCTGTTCAACCTCTCTTTCGTGTCGTCTGAGATTCCCATAGATTGGAAAGCAGCTGCTGTCATCCCCCTCTTCAAAGGAGGTGACACTCTTGACCCAAATTGCTACAGACCTATATCCATCCTACCCTGCCTTTCTAAGGTCTTCGAAAGCCAAGTCAACAAACAGATTACCGACCATTTCGAATCCCACCGCACCCTCTCCGCTATGCAATCTGGTTTCAGAGCTGGTCATGGGTGCACCTCAGCCACGCTCAAGGTCCTAAACGAAATCGTAACCGCCATCGATAAGAAACATTACTGTGCTGCCGTATTCATTGACCTGGCCAAAGCTTTTGACTCTGTTAATCACCACATCCTCATCGGCAGACTCAGTAGCCTTGGTTTCTCAAACGATTGCGTCGCCTGGTTCACCAACTACTTCTCTGACAGAGTTCAGTGTGTCAAATCGGAGGGCCTACTGTCTGGACCTCTGGCAGTCTCTATGGGGCTACCACAGGGTTCAATTCTCGGGCCGACTCTTTTCTCTGTATACATAAATGATGTCGCTCTTGCTGCTGGTGAATCTCTGATCCACCTCTACGCAGACGACACCATTCTGTACACTTCTGGCCCTTCTTTGGACACTGTGTTAACAACCCTCCAGACGAGCTTCAATGCCATTCAACTCTCCTTCCGTGGTCTCCAACTGCTCCTAAACACAAGTAAAACTAAATGCATGCTCTTCAACCGATCGCTGCCTGCACCTGCCCGCCTGTCCAGCATCACTTCTCTGGACGATTCTAACTTAGAATTTGTGGACAACTACAAATACCTAGGTGTCTGGTTAGACTGTAAACTCTCCTTCCAGACTCACATCAATCATCTCCAATCCAAAGTGAAATCTCGAATTGGCTTCCTATTTCGCAACAAAGCATCCTTCACTCATGCTGCCAAACATACCCTCGTAAAACTGACCATCCTACCAATCCTCGACTTCGGCGATGTCATTTACAAAATAGCTTCCAATACCCTACTCAACAAGCTGGATGCAGTCTATCACAGTGCCATCCGTTTTGTCACCAAAGCCCCATATACTACCCACCACTGCGACCTGTACGCTCTCGTTGGCTGGCCTTCGCTTCATAATCGTCGCCAAACACATTGGCTCCAGGTCATCTACAAGACTCTGCTAGGTAAAGTCCCCTCTTATCTCCGCTCACTGGTCACCATGGCAGCACCCACCTGTAGCACGCGCTCCAGCAGGTATATCTCTCTGGTCACCCCTAAAGCCAACTCCTCCTTTGGTCGTCTCTCCTTCCAGTTCTCTGCTGCCAATGACTGGAACGAACTACAAAAATCTCTGAAACTGGAAACACTTATCTCCCTCACTAGCTTTAAGCACCAGCTGTCAGAGCAGCTCACAGATCACTGCACCTGTACATAGCCCATCTATAATTTAGCCCAAACTACTACCTCTTCCCCTACTGTATTTATTTATTTTATTTATTTTGCTCCTTTGCACCATATTATTTATATTTTATCTTTGAACTTTCTTCAAACTACAAATCTACCATTCCAGTGTTTTTCTTGCTATACTTTATTTACTTTTCCACCATGGCATTTTTTTGCCTTTACCTCCCTTATCTCACATCATTTGCTCACATTGTATATAGTCTTATTTATTTTTTTATTTTTTTATTCTACTGCATCATTGATTGTATGTTGTTTTACTCCATGTGTAACTCTGTGTTTTTGTATGTTGTCGAACTGCTTTGCTTTATCTTGGCCAGGTCGCAATTGTAAATGAGAACTTGTTCTCAACTTGCCTACCTGGTTAAATAAAGGTGAAATAAATAAATAAATAAAAATTGTGTTACTTAAAAAAAATATATTTTTTACTTTTATTTCTTTGGTACATATTTTCTTAACTCTTCTTGAACTGCACTGTTGGTTAAGGGCTTGTAAGTAAGCATTTCACGGTAAGGTCTACACTTGTTGTATTCGGCGCATGTGACAAATAAAGTTTGATTTGATTTAAATGATCCATGGTATGACCATCTTAAAACAATTCCATATCTTAGTTTATGGCTTAGACTTTTAACCTTGTCTTGTTCACAACCTAGACAGACAGACAGACAGACAGACAGACAGACAGACAGACAGACAGACAGACAGACAGACAGACAGACAGACAGACAGACAGACAGACAGACAGACCAACCTGGTCCATGATGTCTTTAACCTTGTCTTGTTCACAGTCCAGAATGACTCTCCTCTCCTTTCGTATCTCCAGGTCTTGGAACATGGAGCGATACGCCTCGTCCTTCCTCTCATCCTTCAGGTTGCCCACGTTGATGGCTGTTACAATCCACTTCCTCTCTGCTGCTGTATCCAGGATCACTTGCAGGGTGGACAGACCTACACATATATAGACACACGGTAGGATAGAAAGGTAACTGGGGTCACGGTAGGATAGAAAGGTAACTGGGGTTAGGGTCACGGTAGGATAGAAAGGTGAAAGGGGTTGGGGTCACGGTAGGATAGAAAGGTAACTGGGGTTAGGGTCACGGTAGGATAGAAAGGTAACTGGGGTCACGGTAGGATAGAAAGGTGACTGGGGTTAGGGTCACGGTAGGATAGAAAGGTAACTGGGGTTAGGGTCACGGTAGGATAGAAAGGTAACTGGGGTCACGGTAGGATAGAAAGGTAACTGGGGTTAGGGTCACGGTAGGATAGAAAGGTAACTGGGGTTAGGGTCACGGTAGGATAGAAAGGTAACTGGGGTTGGGGTCACGGTAGGATAGAAAGGTAACTGGGGTTAGGGTCACGGTAGGATAGAAAGGTAACTGGGGTTAGGGTCACGGTAGGATAGAAAGGTAACTGGGGTTGGGGTCACGGTAGGATAGAAAGGTGAAAGGGGTTAGGGTCACGGTAGGATAGAAAGGTGACTGGGGTTGGGGTCACGGTAGGATAGAAAGGTAACTGGGGTTAGGGTCACGGTAGGATAGAAAGGTAACTGGGGTTAGGGTCACGGTAGGATAGAAAGGTAACTGACTCTTCAGGAGGGTATCTCTCCAGGAACAGGGTTGGAGTGTAAACCTACAGGAGGGGTATCTCTCCAGGAACAGGGTTGGAGTGTAAACCTACAGGAGGGGTATCTCTCCAGGAACAGGGTTGGAGTGTAAACCTACAGGAGGGTATCTCTCCAGGAACAGGGTTGGAGTGTAAACCTACAGGAGGGGTATCTCTCCAGGAACAGGGTTGGAGTGTAAACCTACAGGAGGGTATCTCTCCAGGAACAGGGTTGGAGTTAAAACCTCCAGGAGGGGTATCTCTCCAGGAACAGGGTTGGAGTGAAAACCTACAGGAGGGGTATCTCTCCAGGAACAGGGTTGGAGTGTAAACCTCCAGGAGGGGTATCTCTCCAGGAACAGGGTTGGAGTGTAAACCTACAGGAGGGGTATCTCTCCAGGAACAGGGTTGGAGTTAAAACCTCCAGGAGGGGTATCTCTCCAGGAACAGGGTTGGAGTGAAAACCTACAGGAGGGGTATCTCTCCAGGAACAGGGTTGGGCAGCTCTGATCTACACAGATCAATAAGGGATCATAGCTTTCACCTGGATTCACCTGGTCAGTCTATGTCATGGAAACAGCAGGTATTCCTAATGTTTAGTATACTCTGTGTATATGATATACAGTAGACTGTCCTAAAGGTAGGAAAACCAATACTGACCAGATGTCCCTTAATGTCAGATCTGTACTATAGTGTATACTGTACATATGTAGATATACTGTATGTATGTATGTCTGTACAGTAGAAGTCGGAAGTTGACATACACCTTAGCCAAATTGTCACAGGCGTCGATGAACGGCGACCAAAATGCAGCGGGTTTTGTGCTCATCTTTCTTCTTTATTTGAAAGAACAACTCAAAACAAAACGACGAAACAGATCCGTAAGGCTCCCAGGCGATACAGAAAACAACCACCCACAAAGACAGGATAAAACAGGCTGCCTACGTATGGCTCCCAATCAGAGACAACGAAAGACACCTGCCTCTGATTGGAAGCCATACATGGCCACAACATAGAAAAAGAAACATATAAATGGAAAACTAGAACCAAAATCCCCTAGAACCCAAAAACACACAAAACAAACACCCCCTGCCACGCCCTGACCATACTACAATTACAAATGACCCCTTTACTGGTCAGGACGTGACAGTACCCCCCCCCCAAAGGTGCAGACCCCGACTGCACCTCCAAAACAAACAAAAAAAAACACAAAACCAACCCCAAACGGGAGGAGCATCGCTGGAGGCCTGCTGAGTGGAGCTGGGACCGGTCTCCCCGGACTGGGAAGACTTACAGGAGACTGGGTGCGCTGAGCAGGCACGAGGCACACTGTGCCATGGAGGTGCACCGGAGGTCTGGAGCTCAGGGCTGGCACACTCCGTCCTGGCTGGATGGTCACTGTAGCCCGGCACGGGCGGAGCGCTGGCACAGGGCGAACTGGGCTGTGCTGGAGAGTGATGGCTGCCGTGCGTAGAGCAGGCGCAGGGTAAGCTGGACTGAGGAGACGCACTGGTGGCCAGATGCGCTGCGCCGGCGCACTTCTCCCTGGCTGCCGGCCAACTCTCGCCCGGCAACGCTGCGGAGCCCTTACTGGCCGCACCGGACTGTGCGTGCGTATGGGCGACACCGTGCGCATTTCTGCGTAGCTCGGTGCTCTCCTCGTCACCCGCCCCCCACGGTAAGCACGGGGAGTTGGCTCAGGACTCCATCCTGACTCTGCCCAACTCCCCGTGTGCCCCCCCTCCCAATTTTTTTGGGGGGTGCCTCTCGGCCTCATGTAGCTCCCTTAATTTCCTCTCCCAGAAACGTCGTTCTGCCTCCCACGTCCATCCTTCTCCTCGGTGCTCCAATCCCCGCTGCTTGGTCCTTGTTTGGTGGGTAGTTCTGTCATGGGCGTCGTAAGGATTGGACCAAGGCGCAGCGGGTTAAGTGCTCATCTTCTTAATTTATTTAAAGAAAACACTTAAACAAAATAAACAAATGATGAAAAACTGTTCCATAAGGCTCCCAGGCGATACAGAAAATAACCACCCACAAAAACACAGGATAAACAGGCTGCCTAAGTATGGCTTCCAATCAGAGACAACGAAAGACACCTGCCTCTGATTGGAAACCATACCTGGCCACACATAGAAAAAGAAACATAGAAATAGAAAACTAGAACCAAAACACACAAAACAAACAGCCCCTGCCACGCCCTGACCATACTACAATTACAAATGTCCCCTTTACTGGTCAGGACGTGACAGTACCCCCCCCCCAAAGGTGCAGACCCCGACAGAAACATAGAAATGGAAAACTAGAACCAAAATCCCCTAGAACCAAAACACACAAAACAAACAGCCCCTGCCACGCCCTGACCATACTACAATTACAAATGACCCCTTTACTGGTCAGGACGTGACACAAATACATTTAAACTCACTTTTTCACAATTCCTGACATTTAATCCTAATAAAAAGTCCCTGTCATAGGTCAGTTAGGATCAACAATTTATTTTAAGAATGTGAAATGTCAGAATAATAGTATAGTGATTTCTTTTAGCTTTTATTTCTTTCATCACATTCCCAGTGGGACAGAAGTTTACATACACTCAATTAGTATTTGGTAGCATTGCCTTTAAATTGTTTAACTTGGGTCAAATGTTTCGGGTAGCCTTCCACAAGCTTCCCACGATAAGTTGGGTGAATTTTGGCGCATTCCTCCTGACAGAGTTGGTATAACTGAGTCAGGTTTGTAGGCCTTCTTGCCTGCACACGCTTTCAGTTCTGCCCACACATTTTCTATGGGATTGAGGTCAGGGCTTTGTGATGGCCACTCCAATACCTTGACTTTGTTGTCCTTAAGCCATTTTGCCACAACTTTGGAAGTATGCTTGGGGTCATTGTTCATTTGGAAGACCCATTTGCAACTAAGCTTTAACTTCCTGACTGATGTCTTCGGATGTTGCTTCAATATATCCACATCATTTCCTTTCCTCATGATGCCATCTATTTTGTGAAGTGCACCAGTCCCTCCTGCAGCAAAGCATCTTCGGCTTGCAAGCCTCCCCCTTTTTCCTCCAAACATAACAATGGTCATTATGGCCAAACAGTTCTATTTTTGTTTCATCAGACCAGAGGATATTTCTCCATAAAGTACGATCTTTGTCCCCATGTGCAGTTGCAAACCGTAGTCTGGCTTTTTTATGGCGGTTTTGGAGCAGTGGCTTCTTCCTTGCTGAGCGGCCTTTCAGGTTATGTCGATATAGGACTCGTTTTACTGTGGATATAGATACTTTTGTACCTGTTTCCTCCAGCATCTTCACAAGGTCCTTTGCTGTTGTTCTGGGATTGATTTTCACTTTTTGCACCAAAGTACGTTCATCTCTAGGAGACAGAACGCGTCTCCTTCCTGAGCGGTATGACGGCTGCGTGGTCCCATGGTGTTTATACTTGCATACTATTGTTTGTACAGATGAACGTGGTACCTTCAGGCGTTTGGAAATTGCTCCCAAGGATGAACCAGACTTGTGGAGGTCTACAATTTATTTTCTGTGGTCTTGGCTGATTTCTTTAGATTTTCCCATGATGTCAAGCAAAGAGGCACTGAGTTTGAAGGTAGGCCTTGAAATACACTGACAGGTACACCTCCAATTGACTCAAATGATGTCAATTAGCCTATCAGAAGCTTCTAAAGCCATGACATCATTTTCTGGAATTTTCCAAGCTGTTTAAAGTCACAGTCAACTTAGTGTATGTAAACTTCTGACCCACTGGAATTGTGATACAGTGAATTATAAGTGAAAATAATCTGTCTGTAAACAATTGTTGGAAAAAATACTTGTGTCATGCACAAAGTAGATGTCCTAACCAACTTGCCCAAACTATAGTTTGTTAACAAGAAATGTGTGGAGTGGTTGAAAAACGAGTTTTAATGACTCCAACCTTAGTGGATGTAAACTTCCCACTTCAACTGTATGTATGTATGTGTGTGTGTGTGTGTGTGTGTGTGTGTGTGTGTGTGTGTGTGTGTGTGTGTGTGTGTGTGTGTGTGTGTGTGTGTGTGTGTGTGTGTGTGTGTGTGTGTGTGTGTGTGTGTGTGTGTGTGTGTGTAGGTAAGTAAAGAAATAAAACAACAGTAAAAAGACATTTGAAAATAACAGTAGCAAGGCGATATACAGACAGCGGTTAGTCAGGCTGATTGAGGTAGTATGTAGATATGGTTAAAGTGATGCATATATGATAAACAGAGAGTAGCAGGGGGAGGGCACACAATGCAAATAGTCCAGGTAACCATTGGTTACCTGTTCAGGAGTCTTATGGCTTGGGGGGGAAAAACTGTTGAGAAGCCTTTTTGTCCAACACTTGGCACTCTGGTACCGCTTGCCATGCGGTAGTAGAGAGAACAGTCTATGACTGGGGTGGCTGCGGTCTTTGACAAGTTTCAGGGCCTTCCACTAACACCGCCTGGTGTAGAGGTCCAGGATGGCAGGCGGCTTTGCCCCAGTGATGTACTGGGCCGTACGCACTACCCTCTGAAGTGCCTTGTGGTCGGAGGCCGAGCAGTTGCAATGCCAGGCAGTGATGCAACCAGTCAGGATGATCTCGATGGTGCAGCTGTAGAGCCTTTTGAGGATCTGAGGACCCATGCCAAATCTTTTTAGTTTCCTGAGGGGGAATAGGTTTTGTCGTGCCCTCTTCACGACTGTCTTGGTGTGTTTGGACCATTCTAATTTGTTGGTGATGTGGACTTCAAGGAACTTGAAGCTCTCAACCTGCTCCACTACAGCCCTGTCGATGAGAATGGGGGCGTGCTCTGTCCTCCTTTTCCTGTAGTCCACAATCATCTCCTTAGTCTTGGTTACATTGAGGGATAGGTTGTTATTCTGGCACCACCCGGCCAGGTCTCTGACCTCCTCCCTATAGGCTGTCTCGTCGTTGTCGGTGATCAGGCCTACCACTGTTGTGTCGTCAGCAAACTTAATGATGGTGTTGGAGTCGTGCCTGGCCATGCAGTCGTGGGTGAACAGGGAGTACAGGAGGGGACTGAGCACGCACCCCTGGGGAGCTCCAGTGTTGAGGATCAGCGTGGCAGATGTGTTGCTACCTACCCTCACCACCTGGGGGCGGCCCGTCAGGAAGTCCAGGATCCAGTTGCAGAGGGAGGTGTTTAGTCCCAGGGTCCTTAGCTTAGTGATGAGCTTTGAGGGCACTATGGTGTTGAACGCTGAGCTGTAGTCAATGAACAGCATTCTCACATGGGTGTTCCTTTTGTCCAGGTGGGAAAGGGCAGTGTGGAGTGCAATAGATATTGCATCATCTGTGGATCTGTTTGGGCGGTATGCAAATTGGAGTGGGTCTAGGGTTTCTGGGATAATGGTGTTGATGTGAGCCATGACCAGCCTTTCAAAGGACTTCATGGCTACGGACGTGAGTGCTACGAGTCTGTAGTCATTTAGGCAGGTTACCTTTGTGTTCTTGGGCACAGGGACAATGGTGGTCTGCTTGAAGCATGTTGGTATTACAGACTCAATCAGGGACATGTTGAAAATGTCAGTGAAGACACCTGCCAGTTGGGTCAGCACATGCCCGGAGTACACGTCCTGGTAATCCGTCTGGCCCTGCGGCCTTGTGTATGTTGACCTGTTTAAAGGTCTTACTCATGTCGGCTACGGAGGGCGTGATCACACAGTCGTCCGGAACAGCTGATGCTCTCATGCATGCCTCAGTGTTGCTTGCCTCAAAGCGAGCATAGAAGTGATTTAGCTCGTCTGGTAGGCTCGTGTCACTGGGCAGCTCGCGGCTGTGCTTCCCTTTGTAGTCTGTAATGGTTTCCAAGCCCTGCCACATCTGACGAGCGTCGGAGCCGGTGTAGTATGATTCAATCTTAGCCCTGTATTGATGCTTTGCCTGTTTGATGGTTCGTCGCAGGGCATAGCAGGATTTCTTCTAAGCTTCCGGGTTAGAGTCCCGCACCTTGAAAGCGGCAGCTCTACCCTTTAGCTCAGTGCGAATGTTGCCTGTAATCCATGGCTTCTGGTTGGGGTATGTACGTACAGTCACTGTGGGGACGACATCCTCGATGCACTTATTGATAAAGCCAGTGACTGAAGAATCCCGGAACATGTTCCAGTCTGTGCTAGCAAAACAATCCTGTAGTTTAGCATCTGCTTCATCTGACCACTTTTTTATTGAGCGAGTCACTGGTGCTTCCTGCTTTAATTTTTGCTTGTAAGCAGGAATCAGGAGGATAGAGTTGTGGTTGGATTTACCAAATGGAGGGTGAGGGAGAGCTTTGTACGCGTCTCTGTGTGTGGAGTACAGGTGATCTAGAGGTTTTTTTCCCTCTGGTTGCACATTTGACATGTTGATAAAGATTTGGTAGAACTGATTTAAGTTTCCCTGCATTAAAGTCTCCGGCCACTAGGAGCGCCGCCTCTGGGTGAGTGGTTTCCTCTTTGCTTATTTCCTTATACAGCTGGCTGAGTGCGGTCTTAGTGCCAGCATCTGTCTATGGTGGTAAATAAACAGCCACGAAAAGTATAGCTGAGAACTCTCTAGGCAAGTAGTGTGACCTGCAATTTATCATAATATACTCTACTTCAGGCGAGCAAAATCTAGAGGCTTCCTTAGAAAAGGGCACACAATGCTGTGGGGATGTTTTTCAGCAGCAGGGAAACTAGTCAAGATCGAGGGAAAGATGAACGGAGCAATCGGGGGAGAAGGGCCTTGGTCAGGGAGGTGACTAAGAACCCGATGGTCACTCTGACAGAGCTCCAGAGTTCCTGTGTGGAGATGGGAGAACCTTCTAGAAGGACAACCATCTCTGGAGCACTCCACCAATCAGGCCTTTATGGTAGAGTGGCCAGACGGAAGCCATTCTTCCGTAAAAGGCACAACAGCCCACTTGAAGTTTGCCAAAAGGCACCTAAAGGACTGACCATGAGAAACAAGATTCTCTGGTCTGATGAAACCAAGATTGAACTCTTTGACCTGAATGCCAAGCGTCACGTCTGGAGGAAACCTGGCACCATCCCTACGGTGAAGCATGGTGGTGGCAGCATCATGCTGTGGGGATGTTTTTCAGCGGCAGGGAAACTAGTCAAGATCGAGGGAAAGATGAACGGAGCAAAGTACAGAGAGATCCTTGATGAAAACCTGCTCCAGAGTGCTCAGGACCTCAGACTGGGGTGAAGGTTCAACTTCCCAACAGGACAACAACCCTAAGCACACAGCCAAGACAACGCAGGAGCGGCTTCGGGACAAGTCTCTGAATGTCCTTGAGTGGCCCAGCCAGAGCCCGGACTTGAACCCGATTGAACATCTCTGGAGAGACCTGAAAATAGCTGTGCAGCGAAGCTCCCCATCCAACCTGACAGAGCTTCAGAGGATCTGCAGAGAAGAATGGGAGATACTCCACCAAATACAGGTGTGCCAAGCTTATATAGCATCATACCCAAGAAGACTCGAGGCTGTAATCGCTGCCAAAGGTGCTTCAACAAAGTACTGAGCAAAGGGTCTGAATAGTTATGTAAATTTGATATTTCAGTTTGTATTTGTAATACATTTGAAAACATTTCTAAAAACCTGTTTTTGCTTTTTCATTAGGGGGTTATTGTGTGTAGTTTGATGGGGGGAAAAAAAACAATTTAATACCATTTTATAATAAGGCTGTAACATAACAAAAATGTGTAAAAAGTCAAGGGGTCTGAATACTTTCTGAATGCCCTGTATGAATAGATGTATAGGTAGTAGGTAGTAGACTCACCTCTGTCACTGTCATAGAGGTAGGCGAACTTGTCCCACTTGTAATACTCCACTAAGCTGACCAGAGGTCCCTTGATGTCGGGTCTCATCTGAAGGACAAACTGATTCAGTCCGTCAGCAGGGAAGGACGGCGTGATGAAGGACACGTGGAGGGTCTCACAGAAAGACGTGATGGTGTTCACACTCTTCTTGTCATAGAAACCAAAGATGGCATACACACCCCTGGAGAACTGGGAACAAACTGCAGAGAGAGGGAGGGGAGGGGGAGGGAGGGAGGGAGGGAGGGAGAGAGGGGGAGGGGGAGGGAGAGAGAGAGGGGAGAGGGGGAGGGAGGGAGAGAGGGAGAGAGAGGGGGAGGGAGGGCAGAGAGAGAGGGGAGAGGGGGAGGGAGGGAGAGAGGGAGGGAGGGAGGGGAGAGGGGGAGGGAGGGAGAGAGGGAGAGAGAGGGGGAGGGAGGGCAGAGAGGGGGGAGAGGGGGAGGGAGGGAGAGAGGGAGAGAGGGAGGGAGAGAGGGGGAGGGAGGGAGGGACGGAGAGGGGAGAGGGGGAGGGAGGGAGAGAGGGAGAGAGAGAGGGCAGAGAGGGGGGAGAGGGGGA